>NC_063053.1:23215943-23515943 GCF_018812025.1 Megalobrama amblycephala | reverse complement strand
GGAAGTAAATTTGGACTGGACCTCCAAGAACTGTAATTGTATCCCCCTGATGCATGCTGTGTTCAGTTATGTCTATATCACAATGAAAAGTTTCAAAAACAATACTTACAAGTGTTTAAAAAAAAAAAAAAAAGACTGGGAAGCTAACCAAGCCATTTGTGTCTCGTCTGAGATTGAAAAATACATTTAGGCCTGACACCCGCTCCTCTGTGCGCCTGGCTGGAGCCAGTTTGCCGTCACAGGGGATGTGCTCCTCTCTAGCCGACCAGCCCCATGAAAGAGAGCCTTGTAGCACTGGGATCATTCCAGCCCTTGGGAGAGCTCCGCCTGAGCACAAGATGGCTGCTGCACAGGGCTGGGAATGATCGAAAGCCTTTCAAATCCTCACTGCGTTTGAGAAATGTCTCTGAATGCATTTGTGTGTGAAGATAAAAATGAACTTGTTCTTAAAAATGTGATTTTAACAGTTTGGTAAACCGGGCAGCCCCTTAGCAATTAGCGTTAGGGCAAATGTTGTGAGTGAATGTTTATTTGCTTTGTTACATAGGAAACCGCGGCCGTTGAGGGGCAACAAGGGCACTTTCTGGCACAATGATCAAATGGAAGATTACCAAAGAGGGATTATCGATCTAAATCCTCCTTTTATGATCTTAAACAGTGAGTAAATAAGAGTGGGGTGCTTGTTTGCTGCTGTTGACAGCACTTATGCCATAAGCGCTTTGTGGGCGCCTTGTTTGAGTCAGATGAAACTGTTTGAAAGGGCTGTTTCATGGCATTTCCTCCTCTTTATGTATCTCTGGAGAAGCTGAACACATATACACTCGTTTTGACATGCTTTACATGAATTACTCCGGGGGATGAAGGTATTTAAAAACAGTATAGTGACAGGCCTGCGATGATGAACGTGCGGTACATGTCGAAATAAATTGGAAATGATCTGCAATGCAAACAAGACCAACGATCCAGTGAGAGCAGTGGTTTTGTCGACTGCGCGTTCAGACTTTTTTTTAAACTTACACTGCCCTCGTGAACTATTGTGATTATTTGCAAACAGATATATTTGCAAAACACTCAACCTAGAGGAACATTTTTTTGTTTGTTGGTTGCTCTTTCAAGAGATTTATTGAGGTTTCATTTAAAAATCTCCTTTGTCTTTGTTCTAAAATACCTTTGGATAAATTAAAACAGACGCAAATGAGACATAAGTCTAAGTCTAGATTCGAAAGAGATTTCATTTGTGATTTCTCTTGAAAAGGTTTAACCTTACAATGTGCTTTAAAAATTATTAGGTGTTAATTCATGAATTTGTGAGGGATTGAATAAAGCGCATTATTATTATTATGTTCACTGCTCTGTGTTTCTGATACCATTTTGAAAAGCAAGCTCTATTTATGATATTTCTGTGTTGGCTCCAGTGTGTGTGTGTGTGTGTGTGTGGTTATGGGTCTGCTGTTCCTGTGTGAACAGCAGACGAGGGAGCTGAACTTCTGACCCGTCCCTGAGGTGGGGGCCCTGAGGCTTCAGCAGAATCACAGAGCCCATCTACTCCAGCCATCCTTACAAACTCTCACACACATTACACTGGAATACATTTTCACTATACACACTGCCATTTACAGTTCATGTACAGTATATAAATGCATATGCACATGGCTGGAATAAAACAAATTCTCATAATACAATGAATAAAATTCTTATACATGGAGATTTAGAATATATATATATATATATATAAGAGATTAAAATCTGGCAATAAAATTACAATTATTTAAAATTAAATAAAATTATTGTGTTGAAATTAAAATAGCAATATACAGAAACTAACAAATAGTTAAATAAATTTAAACAAAATATTTCTTATTATTATCAAACTATTGTTTATATGATATGGCCCATAACATATATTTTGCAGCAGTAATAACAAATATAAATCTATTTAAATTTTGTGATCTTACTTCACTATTTTATTGGTGTTACAATTAAAATACCAATATACAGAAAGTATACAAACGCTAAACTCACATAAAACAATAAAAAACAAATATAGCAAACTATTGATGGTTATTAAAAATAACCAATGTCGTAATCATTTAAATATTTTTGCTATTTGTCAAAATCAGTTTTATGTGCACTTTGCAAATAAACTAAAATTAATAACATTGCGAATGCATTGTGTTTATTTCTATATTCATTAATACAATGCATTTATATTTTACATCATAATTACCATTCAAAATTCCATTCTGAATTTAATTAGCAAAAGATTAATTTGTAATGCATTATTCCTTGCACATATTTTTTAATGGGGTCAATCAAACATAACAATATGAGTCTATGTGCAAAAAATATAAATTAAAAAATAAATACTATTTGTATATAAATATTTCAATAAAAAAATAGCTGCATAAAATCTCATCTGTTGAACATGAATTTTCTGTGCAGCGGAGATAGTGTTGGTCTCTTTCCGCAAGCTCAATTTTTATTCTCACTGCACAAACACAGACGGTCATTGACAGACACAGAACGGGGAAGGATTGAAAGAAGGAGAGTGGGAAAGAGCAAAAGAAGGTGGGGTTGAGCAGAACATGGTTCCCAGAGTGTCAGCACCCCCTGCTGGTTCTGTAGCACCCTGGGCTAAAACTTCTGACCCTACGACCCTCCAATCTGCCCTGGGCAACCCTAGAGCACAGGCCCCTCCAGCACACTGCTTTAAAGAGAGTGTGTGTCCACTGTCTGTTTACTTCAGCTTGGGAACATGGTGAATGGAGCCATAGTCATTGAGGCCAACAGCGCTCTCCTCTGATAACCCCTCCATGGATCATTTCAGCACTGAATTCAGGGATGGAGGGGAATGATGAGAAAAAAAAAAAAAAAAAAAGCATGAGCTGCAGTGTTTGTCTGCGAGCACTATGAATGTGTGTGTGGGGGGGCTCGTATGAGAAGAGAGGACGGGGAACATGCCTCTCGACTGCCGATGATCTGACGACCCCAGATGGAGCGGCGGGGCTGCTCTGTTGTTTCATTATCAGCGAGGTTCACGTTCGGCAGAGGTGCTATCATTATCCATCAGCCTTAATGAGACAATGCCACTGCTGTAAAGGTCAGGCAATTATTGTGTGCGAGACTTTCCATGAGAGGCAGCTAAAATGGGGAGATAAAACCAAACACACTCTCTCAGCACACATGCACACACACACACACACACACACAGTCTGGTAGTGGCAATGCAGACATGACAGTCTTCAGGCAATCAGCACAGCACTTCTCGAACACGCAGACCTTTAGGTTTTCAAGAGCAGGTAATGCCACTTTTCTTGGCTCTCCAATTCAATTACATTTAATGAATGTTACATTAACATAAAAGGTGGACCTGTACAAACATAAGAGGCAGGAAAATGGAAGAAAATAAGCTCAGTATAAGTCTAATATTAAACAGGTCATTGATTCTATAAAGATAAAAAAAAAAAAAAATGGATAGTTTATGAACAACATAGAATTCCACTTTTTTAGTATCAGGATTTATTTATTTATTTTTATTATTATTATTATTATTTATTTATTTTTTTTGCATGTATGCATTTAGCAGACACTTTTAGTTCTTTCACTTTTTTAATGTTTAATGAAGTGGAAAACAGTAAAATTGTTAAGTATTACTACAATTTAAAATAACAGTTTTCGATGTGAATATATTTTAAAATGTAATTTAGAAAAAGCTGAATTTTCAGCATCATTTCAGCATCAGAGTCACCTGATCCTTCAGAAATCATTCTAATATGCAGAATTGGTGCTCAAGCAATATTTCTTATTATTATTAATGTTGAAAACAGTTTTGTTGCTTACTATTTTTGTGATACACTACCAAAAAGAAAATGTTTTTATTCAGCAAGGACAAATTAAATTGATCAAAAGTGACAGTAAAGCCTATAATGTTACAAAAAAATTGTATTTCAAATACTGTAAATGTTGTTTTTTCTATTCATCAGAGAATCCTGGGGAAAATGTATCACACAAACACACACACATTTGTTTTTGTGAATTGTGGTGACATTCCACAGGCGTAATGGTTTTTATACTGTACAAACCGTATTTTCTATCCCCCTACACTACCCCTAACCCTAAACCTAACCATCACAGGAAACTGTGTACATTTTTACTTCCTCACAAAAACTCATTCTGTATGATTTATAATCCTTTTGAAAGTGGGGACATGGGGTATTGTCCTCATAAGTCACCTCTTCTTGTAATACCTGTGTCATACCCATGTCATTATGCACATTTGTGTCCTGATATGTCACAAAAACGCGCGCACACACACAAAGCAGCAAAAACTTAATCGAGATCCATTATTAATAATTGAGCACCAATAATAATTAATAATAACTGAGCAGCAAATCATCATATCAGAATGATTTCTGAAGGATTATGTGACACTGAAGACTGGAGTAATGATGGGCATAAGCTTTGGTGAGCATAAGAAGCTTCTTTCAAAAACATCAATGTCATTAAAATGACCTGTAGTGTACATGAACTGTCTATATTTTATGAGCAGTAAATACTATTTTAAGAGCTTTCATAGTTTATTTTGTTTTGTTTTTTACTATTTTTTCATTCATTGATTGTTGCAGTTTACTTAAATGGTGTAAAGTTCAAATATTCAAAGCAGTCACAATGAATGCGTATGTAACAATAAAAATAAATAAATAAATAAATAAATAAATAAATAAAAATTACAGTTTTACATGTGTCATACCACAGTATACTGCATGAGAAACTCCTTAAACTACTGTATTTCTTGACAAGGCTGTCCAACCATCTCTCTAGAGGCTAGATCACATGAGCTGAGTGATTAAATGATGTTGCAGTGCACAGAAAATGATGTGTTATCCTCTTAAAGGTAACAATGTCAGCAAATATGATATCATAGCTGTTATTTAGCAGTATTTATTGGTAGGAGCAGGTGAGGGAGATCAGGCGTTTAGCAAGTGCTCTCTTAGTCATCAGATCATATGTGGTACATAAAGGCTCGCTGCCAAAATCTGTAACAGGATCAGTGTTAAACCTTTAACCTCTGACATATGACATCACCCCCATGCCGTTAGCCTGTTAGCATTACATAGGGCTCTACCGCAGAGCTGGCACTGACGGCACCAGTGCCGATTTCTTCGTGTGACATAACTGAGAGCATTTCCTTTGAAGCACATAACCCACGAACGCACATCCATTAATGCCACACACACCGAGCCAGAGAGAACAGATCAATTTACATTTCACGCAGCCTTGGCAGCTATAGCTTCTTCTGGCTGATTGATGCATTAATGGCAAACGATATTTTATCTAGACACTTGCAATAGCGTGACTTTTCAATGGCGCATTCTTTATGTGAAAAACTCTACTTTTAATTTTTACATTACCTTGAAAGCCACAACAAAACATATGTGCAGTTTAAAAAAAAAAAAAAGATATATATATATATAAAAACGATATATGACATTTAATATATTTGATATTAATTGCTACAAAAGAAATATTATGAGCCATATCATAAAAACAATAGTTTGTTCGTTTGCTAGTTTATGTATATTGTTCTTTAAAGCTGCAGTCCGGAACTTTTTTTGGTTAAAAATTATCCAAAATCAATTTTTGAGCAAGTACATAACTAGCCAGTGTTCAAAACTATCTCATTATCTTAGCTCGATTCACAACGGTAAGCTTGTAATAATGTTTTATAATAAGAGCGACATGGTGGATTTCCACAGGAAATTCGAGCATGCAGCAGTTCCTCTGTGCGTCATTACGTCACGTCTGTAAACAGAAATGAAGGAGTCCCGTCCAGGCTAGTCGGTTTTATCACGTGAGGACGCTGCTGGTAGCGGATCATTTATAGCCTTTTCAAACAGCAGCTTAAATAATTAAACTTATCATTTTGGTGGTGGATTGTAATCCAGAAAGATGTAAATGACATCATCACTGACAACTGGAGATTCACCCGTAGTCAAAAGCAAAAGACTTTGGACTGCGGAGTGGCTACAGAAATTGAAATCTACAGGTAACTCTAATAAACACTAAATACACAGTCACGCAATGCTGATGTTGTTAACATTAACAATTTGAGATTGTACAATATGTAAGTATAACAGTAATAATAATTTGCACAGTTTGGCATGATCCAAGCTAAGCGATCGTTAGATTTAATCATCACTGTCAGCACAATTTATTGTAGGCCTAATGCTTTTTTCCTCAGTTGGTCAGAACAAAAGTGGCAGAAATGTTACTTACTTGTTCAGATGATATTTTCCAGCGAAAATTCTTATATTGGTCATACTTTCAAGACATAGAATCTGTGATTCAGAAGTGCAGTATCCACACCTTGTAACTGACAGCAAGCATTAGATTCATCCGCGCTGACGAGCTGTGCCGAGGCACAACGTACGTATAGATAACTGTTCCGCATATGACTGCAATTGCAGGTTTCAAACAGAGATGGCGACAACGAGGAAAAATCGCGGACTGCAGCTTTAAATTTTAACACAAATAAACTGAAGAAATAAGATCACAAAATTCTTGTTTTAGTTTTCTGTCTTCAAAATGTCAATGGATAAGCATTTTGTACAATTTAATTGTCACGTGTGGTTGCAATAATCGCACAATGACATGGAATATCTTTAATAAATCTAACAGGAATACACAGAATGTGAACAGGAAAACAGTAGAACTCAACCATGATAAACATCGATGAGACTAAACACTAAACAACGGGAGCTAAGGGCTTAAGCCCAAAGTGTACTTCACTTTTTACGCGTAAGCGAGGGTCAGCGTACAGTGCGCGTGACACGAATTTCATCATCAGAAGAGTACGCCCACCACAGTTGAAATCGAGTGAATCAGAATCTCCTTTAGGACCCAGGCGGTAATGCCTGATCAAAAGTTGTTATTGTGATGTCTTGACTAATTTTAACCTATTTCACTATTGTGCGATATTTATTACATTAAGTGCCTAAACATATGCTTGAAATATAAAATGAATGCCTATGTATTGCATAATAAAACACGCTGGAAACATCATTGCATATTCTAAGCAAAAACATTCCTAATATCATATAAGCTAAGCTAGCAGGCTAATCGGGTAGATGTATGCTATGCTAGTACATAAGCTAAATAAAAAAACAGTAAGAATGAAAAAAAGTGCTTGATTTCACAACCTATAGCTTCAGTTATATACTAGTATATAACCCATGTAAATTAAAAGACATTAATGTTCATTAAAATGCATTTTAAAGGGATAGTTGACCCAAAATTGAAAATTTGATGTTTATCTGCTTACCCCCAGGGCATCTAAGATGTAGGTGACTTTGTTTCTTCAGTAGAACACAAATGATGATTTTTAACTCCAACCGTTGCCGTCTGTCAGTCACTAGATGGCGGGCCAGAACATAGTCAAATGATGAATAAAATTAATTGATGAAAAATGCAACTAGAATTGCCTGTGACAAACTGTTAGTGTCTTTTGTAACTGGTAGTAAGCTGTTACTCTGTGTTAAATCCTGTAGTAGAACAGTCAATAACAAAAAGCGACATTTGTGTGGCGGTGTCCGGGTTTTACACTGGATAAATTAATAAAATGGAGTAGTGACCTGGCAAGTATCTTCATTCACCAACTTGCACAAACCGCCTTGCTATGTGGGACATGCGAAATGGATACAAAATAAAAAAGGACTTGAATAAGCCCAATAATGGCATGTTTGAGTCATGCTCTTAACGAACTATGTTTTATTTCCTCTGTCCATATTGTGAATAATAAATGTGTATCATTTTAATTTGCTTGTTACAAAATGCAGCCTAACTTAGCCTATTGTAATAATTATTTGACATAGCCTACTTTTATTCCTTATTCCTTGGCATCCTCACTTACAAAACTGCATTTATTTTAAATGGTTTGCATGCTGGAGGTACGCTATTACGTCGTGTGCAGAGTGATGTTAACATAAGCTAGCTGGTGAGAGAAAAAGGCACTATCAAAGAGTCTAAAGATGAAAGTTGACAGCGAAAATAGGGCATACAAAGAAGAACAGAAAGACAACTAAGCGTTCTAGTTTTGTGAATGCAAAGTTGGTGTGTCTTATCTGCAACAAAGTTGTCGCTGTTTGCAAAGAATATAACACCGTGTCTACACCGGACGCGAGCGGCGCGACGCAACGCGTCAAATGATAATAGAACCCATTATAATCAGTGATTCACCCTGCATTCCATTTGGAAGGGCTCATCCCTATGCCCTAAGCCAGTGAATCTCAACCTTTTTTGAGTAATGGACCCCCGTCATATTTGGAACCATCCTCAAGTACCCCAGAATAAAATTGGCTCATTGGTATCATTAATGGGTTAGTTCACCCAAAAATGAAAATTCTGTCATTTATTACTCACCCTCATGCCGTTCCACACCCGTAAGACCTTCGTTCATCCTTGGAACACAAATTAAGATATTTTAGTTGAAATCGATGGCTCCGTGAGACCTCCATAGGGAGCAATGACATTTCCTCTCTCAAGATCCATAAAGGTACTAAAACATATTTAAATCATTTCATGTGAGTACAGTGGTTCAATATTAATATTATAAAGCGACGAGAATATTTTTGGTGTGCCGAAAAAAACAAAATAACGACTTATTTAGTGATGGCCGATTTCAAAACACTGCTTCAGGAAGCTTCGGAGCATTATGAATCAGTGTATCGAATCATGATTCGGATCGCGTGTCAAACTGCCAAACTTCTGAAATCACATGACTTTGGTGCTCCGAACAGCTGATTCGACATACTGATTCATAATGCTCTGAAGCTTCCTGAAGCAGTGTTTTGAAATCGGCCATCACTTTATAAGTCGTTATTTTGTTTTTTTTTGGCACACCAAAAATATTCTTGTCGCTTTATAATATTAATATTGAACCACTGTACTCACATGAACTGATTTAAATATGTTTTAGTACCTTTATGGATCTTGAGAGAGGAAATGTCATTGCTCCCTATGCAGGCCTCACGGAGCCATCGGATTTCAACTAAAATATCTTAATTTGTGTTCCGAAAATGAACGAAGGTCTTACGGGTGTGGAACGGCATGAGGGTGAGTAATAAATGACAGAATTTTCATTTTTGGGTGAACTAACCCTTTAATGTCTTTGTGACGACCGAATGCTATCAAGTATAATTTACTACTACGTTAGTTGGCTTGTCCTATATATAGTCAGTTATGTTATACATATATTATCTTCTTTTATGGGAACATGTCAAATGTCAAAATATACAAAAATTCTTATTCAAATATTTTATAAGGACCCCCTGGCATTCTGTCAAGGACCACTAGGGGTCCATGGACCCCTGGTTGAGAAACACTGCCCTAAGCCCTTCAAAGGGTTTACCCTCCGCAGTGAGAGCTTCGAAGGGATGAAGGGTGTAGGGGTCAAAAAACTCTTCTTTTGGAACGCACTTCTGCGTCATCTTAACAAGACAATCAAGGAGGAGTAGATTGTGCAAGCTGTGCCCTTTGTTTAACGTTTAAGGTTTATCGCACCATGTATATTGTATCTACGTATTTTAAACATTTGAATGGACTGATAAAGGGATCTGTAAAGTATTTTTGTTGAAGTACAATGCTGTTTTGACCATAATAATGTAACAAATCTAACTCGTACAAATATTACAGTAGTATAGAAAAATACTATATATACATTTATAGGTAAAATCCGAGCCTCCTGTACCCATTCTGTGCTGTCAAACAACTTCCCTGTGAAAAGGATCATAGGGGGCCTGAAGTGTCCATCAGTTGTACCCTTCGAAATCCTTCATTCCGAAGGGCCCTTTGAAGTGGCCAGTTTTGAGCACTTCGGTATGGAACTAGCCTTCAATATGGCGGCCATGATTATTTTCACTCTGAAGTGCCCTTCGGAGGGCGATATATCCCGTTTGGAACGCACCAATTGTCTACACCGGATGTGGCGCGACGCGACACAACAAATTCCCGATAGAAAACGGATTCCCGGTTCTGTTTCTGACGTAGTCCAAATGCTTTGCAACGGCCGGTTTGTCGAGTTCAGTGTAGACAGATTGTAGCTGTTGCGGCGCGAATAAAGTCGCGTCTGGTGTAGAAATGGTGAAAATATAAGACGGCACCACAAGACGAAGATCTATTTCAGAACCAGCCGCTAGCAAAATAATCTGGCCGCAGGCCAGTCCTGGGCCGCCTATTGCCGACCACTGGTGTACAGCATAGCATTAGAAGAATTTGATGAGAAATGTTTATGTTGAAATCTATGACTTTTGACTGCAAGTTTAGAACACAATTTCAGACTCTTCAGAAATTCTAGAGGACACATAAAACAGACCCTATTTACTTTTTAAAATTCATCACATTCCTGATTTTGTGAATTCACCATTGCAATGAATGAATGAATGAATGTTTTCATAATGTTATATCCACTCTGAAATGACTTTCTTCACCATGACCTCTATCTTTTTTTTCTTTTTTTAATCCTCCTCTCCAACCATCAGTCAACAACACTTTCCAAGATCAAATTAATTGCTGATGGATCAAATCAGGTCCTGCCTGAAATGTTCTCCCAATCCTGTTTCGCTTGGAAATACATCAGATTACAGAAGAAGAAGAATGGTTGTGAACAGTGTGTTCATGTTAAGCAAAAGCATCCATTTATTCTCACTGCAGTCTTGAAACAACTACAATATGAACGATCTCGTTTGAGATTGTTTGGTCCTATGGGACAAATGACACTCAAGGAGACAGTGGCCAATAAAAATATCAGAACCTACTAGAAGATATAACATCAACCCTAGAGTAATGGCTACAGTTGTGCAAAAGCAGAGAACCAGCCAGACCAAAAAGAGCAAAAAATAACTCTCCAACACAGTCAATGGCATTTACACAGCCACTGGCAACACAGGGACAGCTTTATGCAGACCCAATGGTTACAGTATTTTAACGGCTGGATTAATGGGGTGGCAAGAGGGGCAATAAATTGGTAATATAACCGCCGAACATACTTGCCAGGACAATTAAGATAATACAACTGGAAAAAGAGGGCCTATGAATCCCGGCGTAAGGAGCGATGTGGCTATTATGACACACACGCCCTTGAGGCTCGGCAGGGAGAACAGAGAGCTGGCTGCGGATAAAGGTGACTGTCACGACTATACTGACTACACAAAACAACCACATGCAGGAAATGTTTGCTCTCGTGACAATGTAAATTAAATGTGTGCATTTCTTTTTTTTATTTTAATATAATACTTAAAACTGTATTCCAACTGTATAAAACTGTCTAAAAGCATGGTCTCTGTGATGCTATCAAAATCATCAGTTTGATCATCACAACGCATCAAAACTGACTCAACCAATGGTGTCAGTTTAGGGTGGGGCTAATCTGTTTGTTCAATGGCAGATAGGGAGGGTAATTTAAGAGTAATTTATAATTATAAACAAATGGACAAAGCTTATGATTGACACAGTTAGCTTAAGACTACACTGTAAGTGGTAACCTGCAAATGTTATATTAAAGAGTTATTTCTACCTGATTTAACACATAATTTACCCATTAATGCTGTGTTTCCATGTTTTATGGGGACGTTCCATAGACATAATGATTTTTATACTGTATAAACTGTACATTCTAAAAAATGCTGGGTTATAAACAACCCAATTTGGGTTGAAAATAGATAAATCCAGCAATTGGGTTGTTTTAACCCAGCAGCTGGGTTAAATGTTTGACCCAACCTGCTGGGTAGTTTTTATTTAACTCAACTATTGTTTAAAAATTGCTATATTGCTTGCTTTAAATGAACCCAAAGTATGTTGGAAATTAACATTTATTAATGTTTAATAAACGAACATGTATTAATAAGTTTCATGAATAATAATTAAACAATAAACATTTATTAAATTGCTTACTAATAAATGTTCACCTTTTGATTATTATTGTTGCCTCTAGTGTCTGATTTTTAATATCCAACCTATTTTGGGTTCATATTAAGTCAGCCATATAGCAATTTTTAAACAATAGTTGGGTTACATAAAACTGCCCAGCACATTGGCCAAACATTTAACCCAACCGCTGGGTTAAAATAACAAAACCAAATCACTGGGTTTGTCCATTTTCAACCCAACTTGGGTTGTTTTTAATAGAATGATAGAATGTTTTTAATATTGTGTCCACTAACCCTAAATCTACCAATCACAGAAAACTTCCTGCATTTTTAAATTTTCAAAAAACATAATTTTGTATGATTTATAAGCTGTTTTCCTCATGGGAACAAAAATAAATGTCCCCACAAGGTCAAAAATTACTGGTATTACTATCTTTGTGGGGACATTTGGACCACACACACACACACACACACACACACACATACACGTTTCACTAAATAAGTGAGGAGATTTGGCCCTCACAAGTACACATGGTACCATGATGATTTCACAATATTGTTTGGATGTTTGCCATTAATAGAATTAAATAATAATAATAATAATAATAACAACATGATAGTCTTTGTATTCCATGAAAGGTAAATAAAGTTATAGCCTAATTAATTTCCATAGCATCTGATAGCATCACTGTTGCATCACTACGGCACGCTACAGTACTTTTTTGGTAAGGGGAAACTACTGGTAACTGCGAGTTGCTGTGTAAAAACAAATTAATCCTCAGCAAACATACAACTCCATGTGGCTTTGAGTATTAGACTTAATAGAGCAAAACTGAACATTTGCCAAGTCAATCCCAACTTTAACCTCCTTTTCACTTAAATACCTGCCGGAAGCAAAGGATCACATTTCTCAATGACGACCGCAGACTCTTTAATGTAGTCTGGAGGTTTACACTAAATACCTCGGCAGGATCCTTCAATCAATGGAGCTTTCGCTGATAATTAATCCCGTGCCCCTGCTGAAATAATGGAGGCACTTTTATGGCTTCATTATACGATTTATTTATATTAGACCAAAAATACGAATTGCGGCTTGATTCTTAATCATGTTAAGTGCTGCTGCAAGCATGCAGCTAGAGCCCATTTCAGAGCGTTCTCCAGAGTCATTCTTTACACCTTCAAATAGCATTTCACTTCGGATTCTGAGCTATCCGTAATGAGCACATTTCTCAGTGCTAGCCATTTGTGTATCTAGAAACAAAAAACGAATAATAAGAAAGTGAAAAATGACAACGAGAGGCCGTAATTAAGATGAAAAGACTATCTGCGATACTTAATGAAGATACATACCCATATTTCTCAAACACAATGCTAATTACTGGGTAAGATTCCATTAATCGTTCATGAATTATTAAGCTCCATTAACTAATAAACCTTGTGCATAAAATAATTCAGAATTGCCGGAGCATTGTGGGACAGGTAAAGACACACTCTCTTTGCTTTATTGGTTGGAGCTAAATGATAGAATGCAGCAGTGACTTCATTAATTCAGCTCAGTGCTAATGTGGCAGAGATTGATTAGCCTGCGACGGAATATTGAAGATAAAGGAGAAGACTCCCACAGAGAAATATAGATGATGTCTGAATGATACCAGAGAAAAATACAAGTCCAAAATAAAATCAGAGTATCGCCTGCGTCAAGACTAAAATTGAAAATCTACACAGAATTAGTTACAGATAAAACTTATTTGCCAATGTAGTCTGAGATACAAATGTTACTACAATCACCTTGACTGTAATAAAATGTGATAAAAAAAATAAAAAATTAAAAATGAAACAAACAATGATATCAGAGACAACCCTTGCAGTCCCTCATGAATGTCAAGGTCAGTAAGTCTAGTAAAATTTCACATAACTTAAAAATATTACATGAACTCATTTTTGAATGAATAATTCATGATTTGTAGGAGAGAGAAAAAAAAAAAAAAAACATTTTAAAACATGTGTAAACTGACATTTTCAAGGAAAATATGTTATTACCAGCCCAAGCTCAAAAGAAAACATACTGTATTTTACAAGGTGGTGATTTCGTATAAATTCGCATATGTGATTTGTATGGAAACATACTTTTTAAAAAAAAGTAAGTATGAATAGGGCTGCACGATTAATCGCATGCTATTCTCACGCGCATTTCGTCAGTAAAGCCGGTTCCCTGATTACCGCTAAATCGCCATCACCTGTTTTTAAACGGAGCGCCTTTTAATAGACGGAGCCGTAGTTCACGGACAAGCCACGCAATATCGCGTTCATTATCGCAGGCGATTCATCTGCGATATGAACGCGATATTGCGTGGCTTTTCAGTGACCTACGGCTCTGTCTATTAAATGCCGCTTCATTTGAAAGCAGGTGATGGCGATTTAGCGGTAATCAGGGAACCGGCTTTACTGACGAAATGCGCGT
Source organism: Megalobrama amblycephala (assembly GCF_018812025.1). Lineage (NCBI taxonomy): Eukaryota > Metazoa > Chordata > Actinopteri > Cypriniformes > Xenocyprididae > Megalobrama > Megalobrama amblycephala. The sequence goes on along the minus strand of NC_063053.1, from coordinate 23,501,561 downwards.
GAGAATAGCATGCGATTAATCGTGCAGCCCTAAGTATGAAGGCCCACCCCTAAACTGTCAGTGAGGTGAGAGCAGATCATATGAAAGAGTACGAATGAGATCATACGATTTGATACGAATTAGCCACCAATTTCGCCAAAAAATCATTATAACTTCCATGAAAGAGTGTTGGTTACATACATGGTTGCTACACATGACAGTTTTTAATCATTAAATTTAAACTTTTGCTGAAAATGGTATAATGATTTTCAAAAATATATGAAACCAACATTCAACAACTTAATTTTAAAAAACTTGGCACGTGTTTTGAACTAGATTTTTAGAAAAATATTTTTTTGGTGGGTCGCCTCACCACTTTAGCCCTAGTATTAAGATGAGTTTTGGTCGATCACATCACAAGTGGACGACGCTAAATACAGGTGTAAATGGGTTGTAAAACGTTCTGAGCTTGTTGACTTTCAAGCACTTCCAGAGGTAGTCAAAAATGCATTTGACATGATTGTTTTCATAGTGTAAATGCTCATGTGGTTGAATGTGTTCGAACAGAGCAAAATACCGCCTACTTTCCACCTACTGACTTAAAACAGACATAAACATTTTGGAAAGTGCGCTAGCCAGAAGGGATTTAAACTTTGTCGGGTAAAGACCCAAGTTTGGTTTGAAGACAAAAAAATTTACCAAGCACAATGTTCTCTCACCATTCCTGATTTCAGTCTTATGGCTGTCAGAGCAGAAATGAAAACTGATGCTCTCCGTGTTTTTCCGTTGTCTCCAGTAGCATTCGTTTGTTAATTGCGTGAGCTTATTTTGTCCATTAGATCGAAAGATCTGACAAAAACTTTTAACCCTTCCATAGACCCCTCAAAGTAATTAGGACAGAAATGGTTGAAAGTGGACAAAAGAGACGGATTAAAAAAACAGGTGTAACTCGTCTACTTATGATGTAAACAGGGTGTAAACAGGGCCTTTATGTCTAAAGTATAATCTGGGTCCAGAAGCAAAACCATTTGTGAACCACTGGTCCAAACCGATCAATTCCAGTATCAAAACAGGTGCAACATCTTTTAGAGTTTTGATAGTAAGACATCTTGAACAAGGAGAGGCGGCTTAAATAGAGCCGATATGTATGAGGTGCATTTCCAAGAAGCATTCCTCACTTGCAAAGAGTGGAGCCCAGAGGGAACAACTCTGCAGATGAAAGAATTAATCATTAATGCTCGGGCAGTAATGATCCCCAAAGTTGGCGTTATTGGTAAATTATAATGGATGATGCTTTGTAAATGTCTTCCTGCGCTGGCCCTTAGCTTCCCGATCCAAATTAAAGCTGAGTGCCTCAGAGTCAGCAAGTAGCGGCCCGGCACACGTGCAGGATTGATTTTCTTATTTTGATGTCAGGCTCGCTCCAAAGAATGAGTTTTAAATCTGGGTGAGTTATTAAGGCATTGGCTTTAGCTCGCATTGAAGAAGGAGAGCGGGTTGTGGGGGGTGGAAAAGAGAAACAAAACAAAAAAGAAAAGGCATGTGGTCGGTAGCCGGGCCGGCTGCGGGACTGAATGGCACCTGTCACCGGATGATAAACGACCTCCTTTGCCCTTTAATTCCCGCCGCTGTCAGTCAGGGTGGGGTCATTAATCTTCATCGCAGGCTTGTCAGGTCAGGCAGGCGAGGAGAAGAAGAGTAGGAGAACAGGACAGGGCCGCATCAGACAGGCCTGGGTCAAGATGAGACGAGCAGGCCCCGAACAATACCTCCGAGTTCGTATTGTCAGCTGAAGGCCTCGTTTGCATAATTTATTATGATTCGCTGAGTAGCCCCCACCCTCTCGATGGATCTGTGAGGTGAGAATAAGGTCTGAGGATGTGCAGACAGATGGATAGTGGGCCGTAGCTGCCAGCCACATGGAACCCCGACCAATCAGAGGCGGGTCGCAGCCCCCACAACCAATCACAGATGTGGCACTTCAATTATGGCGTAATAAAGGAACATTCATCATTCAATTAGGCATCTGTCATGAATCCACAAAAGGGGAAAAGTTCCAAGCCAAGACACGGTGAAGGAAAGCAGGGACAGGGACAAAATCTACTTATAGCCGAAGTCCGGGGGCGAGAGAAGACAATATTGAGGGAGTTAATTGCGATGCCATGGCAATGACAGTGTTATGACTGATGTGCAGCTGTTATATAATGAGGCTGACATCAAGGGTCACATATATGAGTCCACAAAAAAGTTTGTGAACAATAAACACAAGAAAACCTTAAAGAAAACAGATCAAGATTGACTGTTTTTGCAAAATATAGATCACCTCATTTGCAAGATGTAAATGCGAGATGATGCAAGTTGAATATCCTTTCTCCTTTTTATGCGTAAGTGCGGCATTAGCAGTGCCAAACAGAATTGCGATATATTTTTCCTAACAATAGAAGACTGGGCGAGTTTTTGAAACTTTTTATCCATTGATAATCCTCCAGTCATTTGTGATTATGTTCAAATACAAAATGGGTGACATCATTGAAACCAAATGCCATTGGTTCACATGCGTCACATGACCAATCACAACCAACATGCAACTTAAAATTACACGACTGCAAATTAAATTTTAGAGTTACAGCAGAAAGGAAAATAAACCAAATATTTGCATAGATACTGAAACATGATAATTAATTTATTGACTGCATCTAAAATTTTAGAATTTTACTTTAGAGGTGTACAGTTGTTTATGAGTGCTTTATGGTTCGGAGAAGAATAATCACATTTATTTAAAGCTGTAGTCTGTAATTTTTTTTGGGGGGGGGGGTTAAAAATCATCCAAAATCAATTTTTGAGCAAGTACATAACCAGCCAGTGTTTAAAACTATTTCCTTACCTTAGCCCGATTCACAACGATTAGCTTGTAATAATGTGTTCTAATCTGAGTGGTACTGGTGGGTTTCCGTGGGAAATTTGAGCATGCTGCCATTCATCTTTGCCTCATTACGTCACGTCTGTTTACATAAAGAAGGAGTTCAAGATAGTAGGCTATATGGCATGTGAGGATGCGTCACGTGGCGGATCATTTATAACCTTTTCTCACAGCAGCTGGAATAATTAAACATATCATTTTGATGGCAGATTGTATGATATGACAAATTAATATTAGTGATTAGACTGTACAGAAATTGAAATCTACAGGTAACACTAATACACACTAAATACACGTATACGCAATGCTGATGTTGTTAACATTAACAATTTGAGAACGGTTTGATGCGATATGAGCTAAGCTATCATTAGATTAAACCATTTATAGCACGATTTATTGTAATTCTTTTTTTCCTCAGTTTGTCAGAACAAAAGTGGTTTTCCGGTGAAAATTCTTATTTTGGTCATACTTCCAAGATTACAATCTGTGATTACAAAGTAGAGTATCCACCGGTGCGGTGACTGACAGCAAACATTCTCCTCAAAACATTAGATTCATCCACGCTGAGGAGCCGTGCCGCTGCATAACCCAAGTAAAGATGATAATTTCTTATATAACTGCAATTGCAGGTTTCAAACAGAGATGGCAACAAAGAGGCAAAACTTAGGGACTGCAGCTTTAATGGGATAGTTCACCCAAAAATGAAAAATTTATGTTTATCTGCTTACCCCCAGCGCATCCAAGATGTAGGTGACTTTGTTTCTTCAGTAGAACACAAATGATGATTTTTAACTCCAACCGTTGCCGTCTGTCAGTCAAATAATGCTAGTGGATTGGAACGTCTACTATAAGAGTAAATAAAACTTGCATAGACAAATCCAAATTAAACCCTGCGGCTCGTGACGACACATTGATATCCTAAGACACGAAACGATCGGTTTGTGTGAGAAACCGAACAGTATTTATATGGGCATATAATGTCTCGGCAGTAATGTCTCGCGCATATACCTCAATGACTGCTACACATTACTGCCGTTGTCAGAGCGTGATCAGACCTTACTAACCGAGTGCTGAATGCAGTTGGACATAGTGGTGTATTAGAGGTAAAAAATCATTTAAATACTGTTCGGTTTATCACACAAACTGATCGTTTCATGTCTTAGGACATCAATGTGTCGTCACGAGCTGTAGGGTTTAATTTGGACTTGTCCATACAAGTTTTATTTACTCTTATAGTAGAAGTTCCCATCCACTCGCATTATTTGACTGACAAACGGCAGTGGTTGGAGTTAAAAATCATCATTTGTGTTCTACTGAAGAAACAAAGTCACCTACATCTTGGATGTGCTGGGGGTAAGCAGATAAACATCAAATTTTCATTTTTGGGTGAACTATCCCTTTAATGTATTTATCTGATTTTACATTATGTATGAAATATGTATGAATACTATATTGTGACCAAAAGTATTGTCACTGTAAATTAATCTGCCTATGAAATATTGTTGAGAAGAGGTTAGGTTTAGGGTAAAAAATAAAGGTTCCAAAAGGGTATTTTCACAGCGATGCCTTAAAAGAACCATTTTTGGGTTCCCCAAAGAAGCTTTCAGTGATCAGTTCTTAAAATAACCTTTTCTTTTTTTTAAAGTGTGATGAAGATTTTAATAATAAACTTTACTCTATAAAGAACCTTTTGTACAATAGAAAGCTTCCATTGATGCAATAAAGAACCTTTACATTTAAGAGTGTAAGAGTTAGGTACTCAAAAATATCTACAAAAATTGTTAAATGTATCTTATAATATAAATATAATAAACATACATAACATAACATATATACATAAACACTTTTAGATGTTGTCGATGCATCCATATGAGACGTTTAACGTTTCAATCTATGTGTAAAGGTTATGTGCATATAGTAAAACATTCTTGTGGGATTAAACAAATATTATTCTAAAAAGAAACTAAAACGGGTTTGAAACAACATGGGGGTGAAAAATAATGACAAAATTTTGAGATGTTGAGATGTGGTTTTTATCCACATCTCAGTATTTTACCATTCGACATAAAAGCGAAGCTTCAACATTATAACTCTCTCTGCATTCCCAGCTCTGTTCTTCCAATGAACATCCAATAAAAGTGTGAATCTGTCATATTGCGTTTCCAGCTTTTGTTTTTCCGCCATCCCGCTGACAATAGGCTAGGTAACACTCAAAGGCTCAAGATGAAAGAACAACCAAAGCTAGACGGAAATTCAGCCCGGCACCCATCTGTTGAAGAGACGAAACGCGACGAAGAGATGAATGGAGAAGCCAAATGGAAGAAACAGACGAATAAAACAAACTGATGAGAGTAAAGAAAGGGTAAATAATTGATGAGTTCTGGGTTTAGAAGAGACTGCTCATTAATATCCTCATGTAGCTTCATTAAGGAGCGAAACAACACGCTTCTGAACAATGGTCCTTGGTATTCCGCTTAGAAGTCAAACGCTGCCCTTTTTTTCTCTCTGATGCCAGGTGCTTCAAAATCCCAACGGCCTGTTCTCCAACCTCCTGTAACCTCCCAGAATTCCCCTGCCACACATTTACCTCCCCAGCCAAGAGAATGAGACCTTGTAAATAATATATCAAGATAAATGATAATTGCTGCGTTTTTCGAACCCATCATTTAATGAGCCCCATTAATTAAAAATGAATGCAGCTGACAGTGTTTGTCGGAACACATCTGATGTAAACACATCGTGGCAGAGACACAAAAAGTTGTACATTGGGAATAAATCCTTCTTCCGTCTGCCTCTTCATTTCTCTGCTATCGGTTTTGCTGCACATATGAAGATGGAAACTATCTGTGATGCTCCGACAGGCTCAGAACAAGACTGTCTCTGAAAATGACACAAAGACAAAAGGGGTCATCTGAATTTCATCTGAGGCCTCACTGACTACATGTGCTTCACCATTTTACTATGGTACAAATAAGCTAACTGGATAAAATATCCCATTGTTACTGATTCAGCCTGCTCTTTCTTAACAGTTCCTTGAAAGCAATGTTAAAGCAACCCGAAATGCCGCTGCAGGCTGTGACTGCGAGCCGGGGTGAACCTCAGTGACACTGTCGTGTCACTGTGTCCCCGTCAGACTTCAAACAGCCCTTTGGACATGTATGGCATGCAGGACCCCCACGAGACCGCTGATTGAATTCTGGCAAACAGAATTAAACATCTGCTTCAAACAAAAGACATCTGCATATTTCAGATTTGTTTTTCATAAATTAAAGCCGCAACCTGCCAAAACCTGGGCGCAGTAGTGTGTTTTAGTGTATAATTAGATAAAGTTTACAAGCTTTGAAAGTTAGAAATTAGCATGAAGCATCAGGGCTCACCTGGGAACCGGAGTCCCACAATGGGAGCAGTTTTCCGCCTCTCTCCTTCATCGTTTCGAGGAGGAGGGAAAATGCAACTGAAACTGTTTTACAGAAGTCAATTTTGTGTGTCTCCTATTTAGTATTGTTGTTTTATTCAAAATAAATAATTTTGCTAACTTACTGAACCATTGTATAGTAATGCTGAATTTAGTGGAAACCAGGGCACTGTAGGATAGGGCTGTGCGATTAATCGTAATTGATTTTCGATCTTGGCTTCCAACGATTATGAAAACAAGATATTCGATGTAAAACGATTATTGTGCCGCTGCTTCATTCCATCCAACGCACCATCCTTTACTTCACAGCGGTGCACTTTTGGTTCCTTCCTAAGCCAAACTTAACATCAAAATCAGCAGAATAAGTGAGTGTCTACTGTTGCTAAACTGCGGGATGTGCTTGATATTAAACAGTGTAATACCGCATTAAGCTGCAAAAAAGATACTGTTACCTAGGCAGCTTTCTGTGCATGTTTGCGCACAAAGATGCCAAAACAATGCACCACACAAAAATGCGTGTGGTGAGCATCCTCGTAAACAGTTGAGAAAGAAAACGCACGTGTAACAGTATATTTGATCCGTGCAGCTCTTAAAGTGACAGCAGCCTAATAAACCTGCTGCAGTCTTGTCATTAATCCTAATCAAACAAAGATAAAATCACTCACTGCTCCTGAATGAATTTCTTTTGTAGCTGTAATAAGGATTATATTTAATGTATATGGCAGTGTTATTTTACATATGATTTACTTTATTACTATATTATCTTTCTGAAAAAACTTAAATCACTGTTTACTAGATCGGAGTGTCTATTTACACTAAGTGCAAATAGTGTCCCTTGTTGGCAAATGCTATTTACAATAGCTCTGCCAACCAATGTCTGGCTGGGCCAGTCAAGTTTTTAAAAAGATGACTCTAGTGAGTAAGGCTCGCAGGTTTGAATCCGCCTTTTGCTGAGCTCGCTCTTCTCCATTTTCCCATCATATATCACATCAGAAATGCATTTATTTTCAGTAAAAATGAAAACAATAAAAGCGGTTCTAAAAGTGGAAATAAACTGCAAATGAGTGCTTAATAATATTAAAAGTGTTTATTGGGTAGGGTTAGGGGATGGTGTAGGGAGACCAAAAAAGCAAAATCCATTTAATAATTTTAATAAATAGAATTATTTACACTCTATGATATTATTGCATCCTGTTAATGTACAAAAATACTGAGGTGCAAATAGTATCTGTCAATATAAAGTATAGATAGCATCTAATTACTATTTACTCTAAGAACTGATATTTTTACATGGTGTAAATAGAATGTATCACTATTTTCACCTAGTGTAAACAGTGTATCGCAAAGAAAATGCTGCTATTGTCACTTAGTGTAAACAGAATATACTGCGATTTGCACATCTATTGCTAAGAAAATAATCGAATTGCTATTTACACTTAGTGCAAATAGCTGCTGCCTTACTTAATTTTTATTTTTGTTCTGTTGTATTTATTTGTCGGATTTGTTTGTAATTTATTTCTTTGTTCTTATTATATTGCTGACTGTTTACTTATCTTCTGTTACTGTTTTGAGGACCTTTTACTTACATTAGTTAACCATATATTAGTTTTTACTGAATTATCGATAATTGTGAAATTTCACTATCTAAAATTACACATATCATGAAATAAGACTTTGATCATATCACCCACCGATAATCGTGTTTTCAATATTGACTAAAATAAGATTATGATTTTTTGCCATAATCGAGCAGCCCTAGTGAGTTGTCACAATAGACATTAGTCATTTTAATCTGTTACAGTCAAATAATTTTTTCTCAAAAAAATATTTCTTTTACAAAAGACAAAAACATTCACACAAAGTAAAAAGATTATTTGGCCATGCTTAATCAATTTAGATATAAGCCAAAATGCTACTATTTAAGTTGAACAACTTAATTTCACCATAAACAAAAGCTAAACTATAATATGAAAGAAGTTTCATTTAAGATAAAACTAAAAGCATTTTGTTAGCCAATGTTTCATTTAGTTTACTTACTGTAAATAATGACAACTTTAAAAGATCCCAATATTTATTTTCAATTAGACTACTGTAAAAATACACTTTAAGCACTTTTCAGTGTTTACATGGTAGGTTGCCCAAATGTGACATAAAATGTAACAGCATGGCCGAAACTTATATTTACCTTATTTAGTCATTATTCTTGCCTCAGTGTGGTTTTATTCTGTAACATTACCTAAACAGAAACAGCCTCAGTAATTTTTTTTTAAGAGAATGAAACCATTTAACTACTGGACTTTTCACTCAAAATCCTAGAGATACTGAGCTTTGTGTGAAAACATCTCCCATGTTTTCTGCCTCTAAAATGGTTTAAGGTTCTTCATAACTTACATACAGACAACACTGCAAGTCATATGCTTTCAGATAATATAAATTCTATATAATCATTCCAAGAATAATGTTATAAAAGAACTATGACCCCCAAGAATAACATTAAGCAAAACAAGCAATCATCATTGTGTTCCTTGTCTACCAAATGCAAACATTGTGTTATTTGTGCTGAGTTGAATCCCTCTCCCTCACTTCCTGCAAGGCTCTGATAGTCTCTTGTACTCGCTTTATGAGGTCAGATAGCGGGCTGTTGCCCTTGTAAAAACGGCTTCAATTATTCAGTGAAGTCAAGTTCTGGTTTATCTCCCACTTGTTTCTGGCCCTGAGAGAGATGGTGGGCGGGAGGGAGAGAGGTGCATTGTGGGCCATGTCCCTCTCAAAGCCCGCCTGCTACTGGAGTGTGTGTTCAACAGGGCTCCTGCCTCTAATTACCAGCCTATTTGAGGCAGCTTCTGATATAAATAACTCAACAGCTGCTCCGAGTGGGTGGAGGAAAGACAACAGTAAGTGTGGAATTATGGAATCAACCAAAAAACTAACACTAGCCCTCTCCATCATCATCATCCATGATGTGGCCGTGACAAGTTTCCATCAAAACGGAAAGTGTCTGTTCACACCGAAAGTGAAAATGTTGCACAATCACAGGGAGTCAGAATATATTTGATGTGTAATATAGAGTTGCACCATGTCCTAACCTGACATGACACAGTAAAGTGACAACTGAATAAATCCCTCTCTTCTCTGTCAATCTGAGTTTTTGTCCTATCCAGCCATGATTACAATGACAGGAAGTGTTTATTTTAACAGATGTTTTTAGTCACATTAATTTTTGACAAAAATATTCTTTAAAGGCTTAGTTCACTTCAGAATTAAAATTTCCTGATAATTTACTCACCCACATGTCATCCAAGATGTTCACGTCTTTCTTTCTTCAGTTGGAAAATAAACAGGTTTTTGAGGAAAACATTCCAGGATTTTTCTCTATATAATGGACTTCAGTGGGGTTCAACGGGTTGAAGGTCCAAATTGCAGTTTCAGTGCAGCTTCAAAGGGCTTTACACGATCCCAGACGAGGAATAAGGGTCATATAGCGAAACGATCAGTTATTTCCTAAAAAAAAAAAAAACTTTTTAACCACAAATGGACATGATGCACTAGCTCTGCAATGTGTCACGTGTTACGTAATCATGTTGGAAAAGTCATGCGTGACATAGGCGGAAGTACACAGTAGAGCGAAAAACTCAATCTCATGTTCTCCTCCAACTTCAAAATTGATCGATATTGTTGTTTTAACCTTTTTTTTTGGGGGGGGGGGGGGGGTAAGGGGCATTTGTCTTAATTGTTCGCTTTGTAGTCACTGGATCGGTGCTTACGCATGACCTTTCCAACCTGATTATGTAATGCGTGGCGGATCGCAGAGCAGTGCAACACGAGCATTTGTGGTTAAAAAGTATATAAATATATATTTTTTTTTTAGAAAATGGCAGATCGTTTCGCAAGATAAGACCCTTATTCCTCAGCTGGGATCATGTAGAGCTCTTTGAAGCTGCACTGAAACTGACATTTGGATCTTCAACCCGTTGAACCCCAGTGAAGTCCACTATATGGAGAAAAATCCTGGAATGTTTTCCTCAGAAACCTAATTTCTTTTTGACTGAGCAAAGAAAGACATAAACATCTTGGATGACATGGGGGTGAGTAAATTATCAGGAAATTTTCATTGAGAAGTGAATTAGTTAGTATTTAGTATTTTGAAGTCAAGTTTTACTTTACATTAATCATTGTTAATGTATTTTATCTCATCATATTTTGTCAACAGTAGGCCTATGTTATAATAAAAAACACAAAACATTACATTTTCCGCCATTTTGTTACTGTTGACGAAATAACAAATGAACATTTTCACCAATACTTTGTTTGGCGAGAATAACACTGGTGACAGGGCACTTTCGTCTGCTTTTATTTTTTTATGTGGCAATACTATATTCCAATCCAACAGAGGAAACCTGATTCAAACTTCAAACAAACAGATGCAAAGACTAGACCCATGCAAATGATTCTTTTCTTTATTATCTTTCCAGCCTATTTTCAACATAAGAGCTAATTGTTAAATTGTTTTCAAATTATTTTAATTTAATAACACACTAATAAACACTAATTTTACCATTTACTGCACTTTAAGTGGTTAACACATTAGACGTGAAGTGTCATGCTGCGCTACGGCTAATGAATTGAAGTCATGCACATACACAGAAAATAGTCCTATTTTCCAAGAAAACTGAATTTAAAACCAGAATATAGTTTCTCCTAATCTGAAACAAATTAGGTTAAATAGTTCAAGATTGTGCGCCAACAGGCATGTTTAGGGGTCGGTTAGGACAATAGGCTAAAAGTCTAAATTCAATCTGTTCATCACATTAAGTGATCAAGTGTCTTCAGAAAATTCGGACTAAACCACTCAATTCATACGGATTAGTTTTACGAAGCATCAAAGTGGTAGTTGCGTAGCTGTCTATGAGGGACAGAAAGCTCTCAGATTTCATTAAAAAGACCTTAGTTTGTTTTCCGAAGATGAACGAAAGTCTTACGGGTTTTGAACGACATGAGGGTGAGTAAATGATGAAAGAATTTTCATTTTTGGGTGAACTAACCCTTTAAAGATTTAATAGAGAGGTGAATTGTTGTCATTTTGGACTGCGATCGCGTGGGCGTTTGAATCGTGATCACGATCTTTTAATGATTAATCGTGCAGCTCTACTAAGAAGTATTTCCTACTAAAGCAAGGCAGTATTTGACACTGGTAAGCGTATCCATAGCAGACTTGTGGGAGTGGCCTTGGATGGCAACATGCCGAGTGCATTATGGGTGTTGAAGTTTTCTTATTTGGCAGATGGGAGGACAGCATCCTTTTTTTCTTTGTTTTCTCTAGACAGATTTCAAAAATGTTTTCGCCTTTCTATTGTTTAGGTAGCCAACTTTTAGTGAAAGCCCATTTTGCCAGCAGCAAAGTACCCCTTTGACGATTTTGCATAGGGCAACAATGATTATGGACCAATGCAATTTCACAGGAGGCTGAGGTAACGAGACAGCTCAGAAACCGAAACCAAGTGACCAACAAAAATGTCCTGTCGCTCATCACAGCTGATTAGGACTGTGTGTGAATTGAATGCTATGGTAAAGCACACATGTTTTACAGTAGTTCCTTGAACATGATCATACTTTCATTGAGGTTACATACAGTAGCCTATTGCACTCTGTCTCCTAATGAATCCTCTAAAACTAATTCCAGCTAATTGCCAATAATACATTAACAAGAGATGGCATCATCTTGCCCTCCACTGTGCTCGAAAGCCTACAGTGATATCCTAAAAGAGAACAGCATACAGCGTGGCGATTTGTAATAAAAGTCTGGCTGAGCGTTCAGTGATATGTCTCCAAGGGAGAGCTACAGGCACCATTTAATGCATGTTTGCAGAAAACTATTCTAAACAGGCTCAAATTGAGAGGTGATTATATGGACGATGTGGGACCTGTTATAATTACTTCAAACCGCTGTGTTGGTGATAATCTATGGTAATTGCAAGTTTCTGAGCTTGAGCGCTACATGTATTATCTTTATGATGAAAGAACGAGATACACATCCTTGGAGATGCTTACACTGAAGATGTAATTGTTTCACCTTCTAGAAAACATCAGAAAAAAGCTGTCAATAAACAAATGCAGTCCATGTGGACAGCATATCAATCTTCACCCTAATTTAATTCAAAATTAGATTAGATATGTTCGTTTTAATTAGATCTGTTCGTATTGCTATAAATGGAATAAAGACACTTAACGTAATACCTATGTGAATCCTAGAGGAAAAGCCAGCCATGTAAATCTAGATTTGCTGATGATTATGTGAGTGGTGCTTACCTGCAGACCGCAGAACCTGATTTTTACCAAGTGATCCTGGAACAACATTCCAATCAACATCAGATTTGAGGGACAAGTTTACAGTTTATGTCAAGTTTAGGCTTACAACCAGGGTTAGGTGTTTCTACATGAGTGTTTTTCACCTATCATTTTTCTATGATTTTAGGGATACCTTATGGGTAGGGTTAAATTTAAGGGTAGGGATAGGGTTTGGATTTAACTTTCAGACAGCAACTCGGAAAAATCAGGACATGCTCCAAGGCCTTTCCTAGGCCTAAACTTTGTTGCATTATTTATTTATTTTTTCCTAATTTTGATTTAAGTTTATAAGTAACATACACCGTTGTTCTAAATAACAATTCTTTTACATTGATTCAGCTTAAAGGGTTAGTTCACCCAAAAAATGAAAATTAATTACTCATTAATTACTCACCCTCATGTCGTTCTACAGCCGTAAGACCTTCGTTCATCTTCAGAACACAAATTAAGATATTTTTGATCAAATCCGATGGCTCAGTGAGGCCTCCATTGCCAGCAATTTAATTTACACTTTCAATGCCCAGAAAGCTACTAAAGACATATTTAAAACAGTTCATGTAACTACAGTGGTTCAACCTTAATGTGATGAAGCGACGAGAAAACTTTTTGTGCGCCAAAAAAACAAAACAACAACTTTATTCAGCAATATCTAGTGATGGGCGATTTCAAAACACTGCTTCATGAAGCTTCGAAGCGTTACGAATCTTTTGTTTCAAATCAGTGGTTCGGAGTGTGCATCAAACTGCCACAGCGTCACAGTGTCAAATTTTGAAACGTTTCTAAAATCACGTGACTTTGGCAGGTGTGGAACGACATAAGGGTGAATAATTAAAATAGCGATATGTAAGATTTTTGCAGTAAAATATCCAAAAACCACTAGGCCAGTGTTATATATTTTGTTCACTTGAGTACTTACAATATTCCAAATGTTTCCAACTATTTGTAAATCGTGAGAAAATTGCAATTTTAACCAAGGCTCCGGGATGTGTGAGGAGTCGCCTATTAATTGCGTCATACCCGCGTTAACCCTCGGTCTGCCTTGGTTTCTGGTTTTATTTTGTAGAAACCATGGAAACACCAAAGATGCTTTAATATATTACACGTTTTAATAAACAAGGGAACAACTGTTTTGATATATTTATAGACAGAAAACAAATTATTGTTATGTAGCTCAACATGTTTAGTCTTATTGTTTAAATCTAATTTTCTTGATTTTTTGCAAGTACCATGCTTTACCATGCCTCAGAGAAAAACACTATTTTGTCAAGTAGCTAACATAGCATAATCAGATGCAGCTTTATTTTTAGTAACAGTAATACAGAATTTTCTTCATCATACAATACATTTTAAAATGAATTGCCATTTATCAACACAGGCCATCCAGCATTTATTAATATGATATTCTAAAATCGATCTAGTTCACTGCAGTGTGTCTCAAACAAGTGTCTCATAGCAGCCACCGAGTGAACGCACAGAGTAACGTTATAACATCATTTTCAACACACTCAAATGAATCTAATATGATAAACAGAGCTGTGTTACCTCATACTTATGACCGGAAAAGCGGAAGCGGCGCCGGCGACTGCGGCATAATAAAAGTTCTGCTGCTCGTGAGGCGTGTGTTGATCAATCGCTCCAGCTCCTCGTTCAGCTCCCACAAAACTCGGTCCTGCTCTGCTTCATACTACAGTAACGTTAATAATCGCATCCATGAACATGATTTCTTCCCGAGTCCTATCCCTATTCTTTTGCACCGTCTGTTAAGGTGGAGACCACATGTCACAAGATTCCGCTCTCAAACTTGGCGTCATCAAGCTACACCTTTGTTTTGAATAGGCCTCTAGCGACCTCTAGCAGACAAAATTCTTACATACTGCACCTTTAATGACAGAATTTTCATTTTTGGGTAAACTAACCCTTTAAGTATTTTATGTAAATTAATGAAATCCTGTGTTTTTATATTGTCAGAAAAAATAAATAAATTAATAATAATAATAATAATAATATATATATATATATATATATATATATATATATATATATATATATATATATATATAGGAAAACAGAGAGCAAGCTCTGAAAATCAATTTACATTGTAAAAAAGATTGGTTGGTTTAACTTAAAAAAGTAAATTACCTGGTTTAAAATTTTGAGTTAATTGAAATTAAAAATATGAGTTAATACAATGAAGGCGATTGGTTTATTAAACAGAAACTCAAAATATTATGCTAGCTGAACTACATTAATTATCTAAGTTGATTTGATAAAAGAAAAAATGTTATGATAACAAATCATGAAAATATTTTTTTACAGTATAGGGTGCAAATTTGATTCCTCCAAACTGTTTAGCAAACTAATAGCACAACTCTCCCTCTCAAATAGGGATTTTTTTTAAATTGATTAGTGCAGATGCTGTATACTCTTCAACAAATGTACCCCTGAACAATATGCTATAGTGATATTTGCCTTAGCAAACACCACTAATAATAAACACAAACAAAAGTTGGCCAATTAAATTTAAAGAGTCCAACGATTCAGTGTTCTCACTTGAGCAAATTAAGCTTTGATCTTTCTTCTTCTTTAAGCAATGCCAATTACTGTGATTGCCCTATATTAAGGAGACATTCTTGACATTAATTACAAGAGAAAAAAAGGAGATCCTCCAATTAAGATAATAAATTACATTGACTGCCTCCCAACAAACGCTGAGTTTGTCAAATCTGTTATTTTACGAGGCTCGAATGGCTTTTATACGTGTTCTCTTTCCTTCGCAGGTGACAATGGCGTCAAGTGGCTCTCAAATTAAGTGTGCTCATTTATCAGTTGAAGGACATGTTGATCATTATTGCCATGCCTTAATTCCCCTGCATTAACAAACAAAGCTTCAAGGATATATGTAGAATGAATGAAAAAGGATCACCCTTTTTTTCCCTATTCAGGGGTCTAGCAAAACTAAATACATCAGACATGTTAAAAGAAATAATTCGTTATTTACACACTCGCATCATTCTAAACCTGTATTTCTATTTTATTTTAAGCCCTTTTATTTTCCGACCACATCTGTCAAGCTCCAAAAAGGCACATGCAGTTGTCAGTGATATAAAACATGGGGCAACACCAGAGTGTTACTTTTGAATTTGAACATTGATGCAAATGAGATTTCAGAAGATTTTTAGAGAATAATGACTTACATTTCAGTTGTTTGTTAAGAATGTTTGGATTAGTTTTAATTGTTGTAACTTGACAAAATAAGCACAGTCAAAAGCAGGTGAGTTAAGGAAATTCAGGTAAAAACGAGGCAACGTTATAGAGCATTGTGTTCCATTTTAAGGATGTCAGACAAGCGCAGAGAGCATTTCAAAGTCTAGAGGAGACGGTGTGTTTGTGCATATGCGAGGGAGGGTGGGTTCGGGTAGCACCCTGGGATTCGCCGATGACAGGATGCAGGAATCGGAATACGGTCCCTCCCGTTGTCTGAGAATCCAGTGAGGGTGTTTGCCATATGCTCGTCGTTTCCCAGGGAAAAGGAATCAGAGGATAAAAGTGACGGCAGCTATGAGCCTTTTCAATATGTTCAAAGCCCATATGAAAATTACTGTACACAAGTCTTCTACAGAGACCAATTTTAGATCAAAGCCTGAACAGACAAGAAAGTTACAGATGACAAGAGGAGAGAGAAATGCGAGATAAGTTGTGCTGTGCTGTTTGCTTGAACTAATAGAATTAGTCTTACAAAATAAAGACAATGATTCCCATGAAAAAGGATAGAAAACAAGATCTCAGTCTTAGCTAATCACAGAGTCTTCATATAGCAGGTCACTATACCAAAACTGTTTTAAACTAGTCATTGCTATGACATTACTAATTGGGGACTATGATATTCTAGGAGTTTGCATGGGGCATTGTAAGGTGGTTGTTAAACTGTTCTAAATGGTCGCTTAGGTGTTGCTATGCAGTTGCAGAGGCATTGCTATGGTGTTAATAGGTGCTTGTTCTGGGTCATTGTTAGGTGGTTGCTAGAGTGTTACTAGGCAGTTGCTGGGGCATTGCTATGGTGTTAATAGGTGGTTGTTGTTCTGGTTTGTTGCTAGGTGGTTGTTGTTCTGGTTTGTTGCTAGAGTGTTACTAGGCAGTTGCTGGGGCATTATTATGGTGTTAGTAGGTGGCTGTTCTGTGTCATTACAAGGTGGTTGTTAGAGTGTTACTAGGCAGTTGCTAGTTGTTAGTAAGTGGTTGTTGTTCTGGTTTGTTGCTAGAGTGTTACTAGGCAGTTGCTGGGGCATTGCTATGGTGTTATTTGGTGGTTGTTCTGTGTCATTGCTAGGTGGTTGCTAGAGTGTTACTAGGCAGTTGCTGGGGCATTGCTATGCTGTTAGTATGCGTTGTTCTGGGTCATTGCTAGGTGGTTGCTGTTACTAGGCAGTTGCTGGGGCATTGCTATGGTGTTAATAGGTGGTTGTTGTTCTGGTTTGTTGCTAGGTGGTTGTTGTTCTGGTTTGTTGCTAGAGTGTTACTAGGCAGTTGCTGGGGCATTATTATGGTGTTAGTATGCGTTGTTCTGGGTCATTGCTAGGTGGTTGCTGTTACTAGGCAGTTGCTGGGGCATTGCTATGGTGTTAATAGGTGGTTGTTGTTCTGGTTTGTTGCTAGGTGGTTGTTGTTCTGGTTTGTTGCTAGAGTGTTACTAGGCAGTTGCTGGGGCATTGCTATGCTGTTAGTATGCGTTGTTCTGGGTCATTGCTAGGTGGTTGCTGTTACTAGGCAGTTGCTGGGGCATTGCTATGGTGTTAATAGGTGGTTGTTGTTCTGGTTTGTTGCTAGGTGGTTGTTGTTCTGGTTTGTTGCTAGAGTGTTACTAGGCAGGGCTGTTCTGTGTCATTACAAGGTGGTTGTTAGAGTGTTACTAGGCAGTGGCTAGTTGTTAGTAAGTGGTTGTTGTTCTGGTTTGTTGCTAGAGTGTTACTAGGCAGTTGCTGGGGCATTGCTATGGTGTTATTTGGTGGTTGTTCTGTGTCATTGCTAGGTGGTTGCTAGAGTGTTACTAGGCAGTTGCTGGGGCATTGCTATGCTGTTAGTATGCGTTGTTCTGGGTCATTGCTAGGTGGTTGCTGTTACTAGGCAGTTGCTGGGGCATTGCTATGGTGTTAATAGGTGGTTGTTGTTCTGGGTAGTTTCTAGGTGGTTGCTAAAGTGTTGCTAGGTAGTTGCTGGGGCATTGTTATGGTTTTAGTAGGTGGTTGTTCTGTGTCATTACAAGGTGGTTGTTAGAGTGTTACCAGGCAGTTGCAGGGGCATTGTTATGGTGTTAGCAGGTGGTTGTTCTGTGTCATTTCTAGGTGGTTGCTAGAGTGTTACTAGACAGTTGCTGGGGCATTGCTATGCTGATAGTATGTGTTGTTCTGGGTCATTGCTAGGTGGTTGCTGTTACTAGGCAGTTGCTGGGGCATTTCTATGGTGTTAATAGGTGGTTGTTGTTCTGGGTAGTTTCTAGGTGGTTGCTAAAGTGTTGCTAGGTAGTTGCTGGGGCATTGTTATGGTGTTAGTAGGTAGTTGTTCTGTGTCATTGCTAGGTGGTTACTAGAGTGTTACTGGACAGTTGCTGGGGCATTGCTATGCTGTTAGTATGTGTTGTTCTGGGTCATTGCTAGGTGGTTGCTGTTACTAGGCAGTTGCTGGGGCATTGCTATGGTGTTAATAGGTGGTTGTTGTTCTGGGTAGTTTCTACGTGGTTGCTAAAAAGTTACTAGGCAGTTGCTAGGGCATTGCAATGCTGTTAGTATGTGTTGTTTTGGGTCATTGCTAGGTGGTTGCTGTTACTAGGCAGTTGCTGGGGCATTGCTATCGTGTTAATAGGTGGTTGTTATTCTGGGTAGTTTCTAGGTTGTTGCTAAAGTGTTGCTAGGCAGTTGCTGGGGCATTGCTATGGTGTTAGTGGGTGGTTGTTATTCTGGGTCATTGCTAGGTGGTTGCTGTTACTAGGCAGTTGCTGGGGCATTGTTATGGTGTTAGTAGGAGGTTGTTCTGTGTCCTTGCTAGGTGGTTGCTAGAATGTTTCTAGGCAGTTGCTGGGGCATTGCTATGGTGTTAGTAGGTGGTTGTTTGCATGCCATTAGAAAGACTGTAAGTCTATCCCTCACAGCTTTGTTTCCATTAACGTAAAAAATTCTATATGTCGACTAAAGTTTGTTGCTCAAAGTTTGCTGTTCATTCAAGTATCAATTTTCTTGCAGATGTTTCTAAAAATAAAATAAATCATAGAAATAAATGAAGCAATTATTGACATACAGTAAAACTATGCTGCTTTGGAAGAATTACTTGAGCAGAATAAGTAGTAACTAAGAAGCCAAGAGTAAGCACACTCATAAAAATGATGTAAATTAACTGGTTTTATTCAAATTGTTTAACCACAGTGCTGTTTATGAGTAAAGACTGAGATATTAAAGAGATCTCTCTCTTTTTTTCTTTTTTTTTTTTCCTGTAGAGACTGTTTTCACTCACCTTGAATGCAGTGCAGTTGGTCAGGTTGAGAGCAGCCCACTCTGCCTCGCGCGCCTGCACCATCTGGCCTAGTTTCTGTCATTGCTTCCCCAGGAGAGACTGACCTGAGCAGGAAAACACTGCAGGAAGCAGCTGCCACCCTGTGCTCACCTGCAAGAAATCCACACATAGTGACAAAGTTTTGTTGGCAAAACAGAACAATGTAGACTTGAGGGTGTGCAATATAAGAGTAACTTTAAAAGTGAGCTGCTTTCATTGCCATCTGTTTGCTCAACAGAGAAAAATGGCTGGATTTATTCAAAAATAATAACGTTTCATAATGCTAAAGGGTGTGCATAAATATCTTTTTGCATTAAAAGAACAAAAGGAGATGGAAGTGATATAAAACAGCTGTGCACATTGGCTTTAATCAGAGGGGCTTGATTTCAGATTTGGCATTATGATTTTCTTCCTTTAATAGGGCTGTCGATTAACAACAATGATTCTCAAATTTGGGTCTGTTTCTGTAGGAAACCACATCAAAGCATCAAACGCATTATTGCCTCCTCACACATCAGTCGACATGCTAATTTCACAAAGAGGAAATTATAATTGGTTAATAGCAAGCACACGGTGTATTCATCTCAATGTCTCACCCGTGGCCCGCATATTCATATAAATATAACATGACTTGTCACCACTCCTGAAATTTATTGGTTTTCCACCTTCACAAATTAAGAGTTCCAATTTATGAATATTTTAGCACATGTGCGCTCTGCGGGACATTTATCACCGGCGTCGCTATTCTAAACAGAATAAATGAGCAGTCAAGCTGCCGCGCAGCCGGACGTTCCTGTGGACAGATTAATGAGAGAGCAGGAGCGATGGGGCAGCCGGGCAGGTTGGGCCTCCCTTGGAGGGGAGAGGGTGGAAGTGCTCTGAGAGGAGGACGGAGGAGAAGAGAGCTGGAAGCACGACTGAGATCCACGCCAGAGATTCTAGTCTGACTAGAGAAGATGTTCTTCCTGCTCTCTAAATAGGATCACTAAAATGTTGCACAAAGAAGACCTCCATGACTCTATAATTACCCACAATTCTCTTTGTCTATTTGCATCACCCATTTCTAACCTTAATGATTTTTTACTGAGGCCATGTCAAAAAGAATGCTGAAATGTCAAATGAATTATGTAATATCAAAAAGGAATGAATTATCAAAATGTTGCCATAATGCCAGGAATGTTGCAATGCCAAAGAAATTGTAATGCTAAAATTGACAAAAATATTGTAATGTCAAAAGAATTTCAAAATGTCAAAAGAATGATGTAATTCCAGAATATTGCTAAAAAAAATGCAATGACAACATTTCATGACATCTTGGAATCTTTAAAGGCCCACTGAGTGTCTTGGAATGCGCAGCATTCTTCAATGTGTTGACGTAATTTCGACTGAAACAGGAACACAGGGCGGCACATACCGAACAGCTTCTCCCCTTTTTTAAAAATAGCTAATTACGTATCGTTTATATCACAGCTCAGCCAGAGCTGTTGAACTTGGTAAAGCCTCAGTTTCCTTCTAATCTTCCTTCACTTTAAAATACAGCATTCTGTGCAGAATTTAAATGGGTCCAATACGTTTTGTGGTCTGTGCCGCATATGATCCGCTCTGTGCTGTCGTGTGTCTGGACCAGAGCAGACTTTGTGCGCGTGCTGCGGTTTGCGTGACATTAACGTGTAACCAGACTTCATTTGCCCCAGTGGAAAGCGTATTTACAAGCGTCTTAATCGTTCCCTATCCCCTATATAGTACACAATATGCCATTCACCATGTAGAAACTAGTAAATGTCAAATGACCAATTTCAACCGCAGCTTCAGCGTCTGCTTACAATGTAGGATGCTTTAGATAACTACAGAGCATTTGATTGGACAGAAGATCTGATGAGAAGCTGAAGTCCGCGATGATGTCATAAAAATCTGTGACGCATTTTAGCGGAAGTGAGAGACTGTAAGTTTTGAATGCTTATATCTCCTAAATGCAAATTTTGTCATCGTTTTGGAACACACCAGCTTATTCATAACCTAAAGGCTAACATTTACCTACTAAAATCTAAAAAACTTAAATTATGGGACTTTAAATAATGCTTTAATATCAAAAGCATGTCGCAAAAGTAAAAGTATCTACAGACACAATTTCAAAATAATGTTCAAATTAAAAAAAATGCTGTAATGCCATAGAATTTTCTTAATGCCAGAAAATGTCATAAAGCCAGAAGAATGATATAATGTCAAAACTTTCAACAGTAATGCTAAATTTATGTTGCCATGCTGAACAATGTGTTGTAATGCCAAAAGCATGTTGCAAAAGTAAAAAAAAAAAAAAGAATCTAAATTCCAAACAAATATTCTAACTTCAAAATAATCTTGCAATGCCATAATAATGATGCAGTGTCAGATGATTGTCATAATTCTACAAGAATGCTGTAATGACAAAAGAATGTTGTAAAGTCACACAAATAATTTTTCGTAGAATGGAGCAATGTAAAAGGCGGTAACACTTTGTACTTACTCTACTGCTAACAGTAAATTATGCATAATTACATGTAACTAACCCTAAACCAACCCTATTCCTTATCCTAACCCTATAGTAAGTACATGTTATTAATTCATATTACCCAGTACTTAAATGTATAATTACAATGTAACAAGGACACCTTAAAATAAAGTGCAACTTAAAAGGCATTTTGTAACGCTAAAAGAATGACAGTGTCAAAAGAGTGAACTTGGCTCATGAGGTGTCAGGTCATTATATCATGTTCTGCTTTTGAGAAAAGGCATGATGGTATTCAAGCTCCCTCCAAAACAAGCTGCAACCATGCAGAATGATCCTAAAGTTTACTTTGTGAAAAAAAAAAAAAACATCTGCTATGGGAGCCAGTAGCATCGCTTGACAACATGCCTCAGTGGTGACTCAAAAATGCGTGCCTTATTTCACATACTCCCACCCAAAACACCTGGCACAGACAAGTGTGAGATCATTTAGATAAAAGCTGGCAGAGGATCTGTATCCTGGATTCCTTCCATATCGCCGAGTCCCACCACATGCTCGGTGTCATCCTCAAGGTTTTGCCTGCCTAGGGGAGCGAGAGCCCAAGATAAGAGAAAGAGAAGCCCTCAGTGGTGGTAATTATTTCTGCAGCTTCCATTCTGTTCCGCCCCGGAATGCACACCCTGGCGACTGCTCGCCGCTCACCTGGCTCTCTCCACCACATCAGAAGGAGGATGAGAGCTCGCTCTCCTCCGAGAGAACCGCACAACCGCCCGGCTTTTCATAAACACTGGCAGCTGCTGCGGCAATTAGCCATGCGCTCTGTACTTTTACAACAATGCAATCCTCCCTGATCTCCACAATTAGCCTCTTAATTGGGTCTAAACAACCAAGGCGGAACAGATAAATAAAAAAGGCGAGGAGAGCGGAGGGGTTGGGCGGCTGAAGCTCGAGAAGCCAAATGCTCTCCCTCAGCGGCCTTTGGCATTTTGCCGTTTGTGGCGGAAAGGCGATGGAAAACACTGCGAGTGAAAAAAGAAGAAACTCAGTGTGATGCCTCAGATTCAGATTGAAAGTGACATATCTTTGCCCTTTACTTCCTCTTTAACTATCCAGCTCTGTGAAATGCTAACATTTCGTGTGACAGAGGGTGTTATGGTGACTTTTAAACACGCTGTTCAGTGCCTCATGACTTCGTGAAGATGGCTTATGTGACCCGAAAAGCACACTTGACAGAACAATAACCACGTCTATATATATCTTCATATGGGGATCCGATTCTAATCTGTTAATTAATGATGCTTGCATGTCATTATAGAGTATATTCCTCATCATCCCTTAATTGACATTAATTTAATGTCTAGACCCACACTACAAATTATGATTTTAACAGCTTTATACCGCTTTCTGTATTTGTGAACGCACATGGGTGAATTGCACCAAATCTGTCAAGAACATATTTGGATCATATTTCATCCTTTAAAAATAAATAAAGCCTGTTTTAGAACCATTAAGACATTTTGCATTGTGACAAGCACATTTTTCCCCACATTTAATTAATTTTAATTACTATTATGTAGAGGGGAAAAAAGACACATTCTCAATACTCATT
The DNA here is from genome assembly GCF_018812025.1 of Megalobrama amblycephala. NCBI lineage: Eukaryota > Metazoa > Chordata > Actinopteri > Cypriniformes > Xenocyprididae > Megalobrama > Megalobrama amblycephala. Next base: position 23,478,268 of record NC_063053.1, on the reverse strand, counting down.
AATAAAAGATTATTTAAGTTGTAAAGTATTGATACACTGTTACACTAACTTTACGCAAATTTAAAGGGTTAGTTCACCCGAAAATGAAAATTCTTTCATTAATTACTCACCATCATGTCGTTCCAAACTCGTAAGATCTTCGTTCATCTTCGGAACACAAATTAAGATATTTTTGATCAAATCTGATGGCTCAGTGAGGCCTCTATTGCCAGCAAGATAATTAACACTTTCTGATGCCCAGAAAGCTACTAAAGATATTGTTGAATAAAGTCGTTATTTTGGTTGTTTGATTTGTTTGTTTGCCCAGAAAGCTACTAAAGACATATTTAAAACAGCTCATGTGACTACAGTGGTTCAACCTTAAAGGGTTAGCTCACCCAAAAATGAAAATTCTGTCATTTATTACTTACCCTCATGTCGTTCCACACCCGTAAGACCTTTGTTAATCTTCGGAACACAAATTAAGATATTTTAGTTGAAATCCGATGGCTCCGTGAGGCCTCCATAGGAAGCAATGGACACTTCCTCTCTCAAGATTCATAAAGATACTAAAAACATATTTAAATCAGTTCATGTGAGTACAGTGGTTCAATATTAATATTATAAAGCGACAAGAATATTTTTGGAGCGCCAAAAAAAACCGAAATAACGACTTGTTTAGTGATGGCCGATTTCAAAACACTGCTTCAGGAAGCATCGGAGCACAAATGAATCAGTGTGTGGAATCTGCTGTTCAGAGTGCCAAAGTCACATGATTTCAGCCGTTGGAAGTTTGACACGCGATCGGAATCATGACTCGACACACTGATTCATTTATGCTCCGATGCTTCATGAAGCAGTGTTTTGAAATCGGCCATCACTAAATAAGTCGTTATTTTGTTTTTTTGGCACTCCAAAAATATTCTCGTCACTTTATAATATTAATATTGAACCACTGTACTCACATGAACCGATTTAAATATGTTTTTAGTACCTTTATGGATCTTGAGAGAGGAAGTGTCCATTGCTCCCTATGGAGGCCTCACGGAGCTATCGGATTTCAACTAAAATATCTTAATTTGTGTTCTGAAGATTAACGGAGGTCTTACGGGTGTGGAACGGCATGAGGGTAAGTAATAAATGACATAATTTTCACTTTTGGGTGAACTAACCCTTTAATGTTATGAAGCGACGAGAATACTTTTTGTACGCCAAAAAAACAAAACAAATAATGACTTTATTCAACAATATCTAGTGATGGGTGATTTCAAAACACTGCTTCATGAAGCTTCGAAGCTTTATGAATCTTTTATTTCGAATCAGTGGTTCAGAGCGTGTATCAAACTGCCAAAATCACATGTTTTGTTACATCATAAGTGTTTTGAAATGTCAATGGTTCACCACTGGGGGGCGTGACTTTGACAGTTTGATACGCACTCCGAACCACTGATTCGAAACAAAAGATTCGTAAAGTTTCGAAGCTTCATGAAGCAGTGTTTTGAAATCACCCATCACTAGATATTGTTGAATAAAGTCCTTACTTGTTCTAAAAGTAGTTACTTATTCTCGTCGATTCATAACATTAAGGTTGAACCACTGTAGTCACATGAACTGTTTTAAATATGTCTTTAGTAGCTTTATGGGTATCTGAAAATATTAATTGTCTTGCTGGCAATGGAGGCCTCATTGAGCCATCGGATTTTATCAAAAATATCTTAATTTGTGTTCTGAAGATGAACGAAGATCTTACAGGTGTGGAACAATATAGGGTGAGTAATTAATGACAGAATTTTCATTTTTGGGTGAACTAACCCTTTAAATAAATTAGACAGTACGGTAATGGGATTTACAAAAAAAGTTGAATGTCAAAATGTATAACATTAAAAAGGAGAAGATTTAGCTTAATTTTTATTAAATAATGTCTCACTGCTTAATGGTCCTAAAATAAGCTTTATTTTATATATGCAAAATACATTCTTTTTTTTTGGGGGGGGGGGGGGGGGGTGGCTAAAAACACAACCTGGACTTATTTTTGTGAGATTCACTGCAAAAGATAAGGTTTGTTCTACAGTATAGTGGGCCTGAACATTGGATCACTAGTGTTTCCTTATATAATACAAATATAAACATTGTAGGCACTTAATATCAGTCACTTACATTGCAGAGGCATAGATTAATGCCGGAACATCCATGCTGTGTAATCTGACAAATCATTTTGTTACAGTGCATTAACAACAAAGCAGAACTTGTCCATGACACACTACTACTACAAGATCCCTTGCTTTCATAGAGGCCTTTTCTTGTCCATTTATTCCAGAGGAGCATGTCTCAACTAAAGGTTTTTATTTTGACTAGTGGTTCCTCTCAGCAGGTAGAGTTTGAGGCGTGTGTGTGTCAGCTGTGAGTGCTGACAGCAGCGTCTGGCCCTCACACACACCACTCCAGCAGGGGAGCCCGGCTGCTCTGTACAGCATTTCTATATCAGCAGCACACTCAGTATGCAGCCTCCACAACATCACACACGCACACACACACACACACACACACACACACACACACACACACACACACACACCACTTATAAAGAATACAGGCACCATCTAGTGCTTTCAATTGGCAAATCTTATAAATACAAAAATAAATCTGTCTGTCCGTCCGTCCGTCTGTCCATCTCCTCTGCCATCCATCCATCCAATGACTAAATTGAATGACTAAATTCTCTGTAATGAACAGCTAAATAAAGAACAGTATAATATATGTATCCATGTAAAGCTGCTTTGAAAAAATCAGCAGTGTATAAAGCACTTTATAAATAAAGCTGACTTGACTTAAATGACTTGCTGATGGATAAACATCTCAGTTTCTGGATTGTGTCAAACAGGCATGAAAGGACAACCAAATGAATGGGAATGGCATTTTAACTAATAATTGAAAACAAGCTCTATACTGGTTCATAGGGTTTAAAAACAAGTACCGGTTCCATTACTGCAATTGATATTCATGAAGGGTCTCGAAAATGTTTTTTTCTACAGAACCCTTCACTTAAAAACTGACATGTTGTTTAAAACAAATGACTTGCTGGTTTTCGATTCACTAAAAACAGTGCAGATAGTGTAGTCCGATTCTCCAACAAATTACTCTTTTGAGTCGATTCTTTTAAGTTATTTTAGGTTCAAAATAATTTATACAAATAAATTTCATATTTTTTATATTATAAATAACTGTATTAATAAACAAATGGCATATTTTACCAACTACTGTTTGTTAGCATTTAGCAATTACTGTTTTTTATAATTAATAATATTAATAGGCTTTTTAGTTAGGCTATATGTTATGTAGGCCCGAGTATTAACAACACAGGAAACATATTACATATTACTACAGCAAACATCACTCATTTTTATCATCATCACTTATTATAATGTGTCCGCATATCTGGTATCCTATAATACACATTCATAATACACTGTTTTACTCTTTCTAAGCCCAATGGAGTGTGAGGTGATATGCACGTTTCACTTACATTCACAAGATGGATTTTTTAATTATTATTACTTATTTTACTTTCCATTTTATTTTCTTCCTCATGACCCTGGAAATTGTTTTTCATATTGTAAATGGTCAAACGGTTTCTTGTGGATAACAACAACAAAAAAAGTGCAACGAGAATACAAAATCTCACGAGATGTCGCGAGATGCCAAGAACCAATCAGAGACGCGTCTTCGTGTAAACGTACAGAAAACATGGCGACGATGTAGGAGAGCACTCTTACCTGAGTAGGCAAACACTTTCAGAGTGTACATCAAATATCGCAAACGTTTTGTAGCTAGTTCAACTAAGTTATGACTACTGGAGCGGTATTATTCATATTAGTTCAAATAAACCATGACCGACAAGAGAAACGTCGGTGTGCGACATATATTAGACGCGAGAGAAAGTCGGAGCAGAACTCTCAAACTTACCGAGAAGAAAACAAAGACACGAATGATCGGACTCAAACAGTCACAGTCTCCGTATAATCACACTTCATACAACTGTCGCAAAGGTAAACACTTTTGTAAGACATCAGAACGCGTGACAACGCTTCGGAAAGCAGATGCATGTTTATCCTTACAAAAGTACAGTTGCAGTGTCGTGGTGGTATTACCATGTGACTGAATGATTGCCATATGTATGTATAATGTTATTTATATGGCACTCCAGTGTGCTTCAAAGAATAGCGTTATTCTACAGTGGTACATGTCCAAAAACGCATGGTACTTCTTGTTGGTGTCCACGTGAAATCTTTTTTTTTACCCCCATACAAAGTATAGTGTTGTTGACATTATTGTCTTAATTCTCAGATTTTACAACCCCAAAACGTCGACCAAGAATCAGATTCAACGGTTGTTACAGCGGAGATTCGCCTAATGAGACTGAACCCCCGCAAGACATCATCTGGGATCCCAACTCACCCACGCAAAGCTTGAATGGCAAGTGGGAAACTTACACTAGTCTGTATTTATTTCATTCCAAACACTTGTGTACCGATTAGGGGTTGGTGGTGTGAGCTAAATATTACATATGACATGATTATTTATTTATGTTTATTTAACATAAGTTATTTTTTGTTACAGCTATGGTATATATTTTAACATAGCTGCATTTGATGGAAATTAAACTAATAGTTTGAAGGGTTAGTTCACACAAAAATGAAAATTCTGTCATTTATTACTTACCCTCATGCTGTTCCACACCTGTAAAACCTTAGTTAATCTTCGGAACACAAATTAAGATATTTTAGTTTAAGTCCGATGGCTCCGTGAGGCCTCCATAGGGAGCAATGACATTTCCTCTCTCAAGATCCATAAAGATACTAAAAACATATTTAAATTGGTTCATGTGAGTACAGTGGTTCAATATTCATATTATAAAGCGACGAGAATATTTTTGGTGTGCCAAAAAAAAACAAAATAATGACTTATTTAGTGATGGCCGATTTCAAAACACTGCTTCAGGAAGCTTCGGAGCGTTATGAATCAGTGTATCGAATTAAAAAAATATTCTTGTCGCTTTATAATATTAATATTGAACCACTGTACTCGCATGAACTGATTTAAATATGTTTTTAGTACATTAATGGATCTTGAGAGAGGAAATGTCATTGCTCCCTATGCAGGCCTCATGGAGCCATCGGATTTCAACTAAAATATCTTAATTTGTGTTTCGAAGATGAAAGGTGTGGGACGACATGAGGGTAAGTAATAAATGACAGAATTTAAAATTTTTGGGTGAACTAACCCTTTAAATGTTAAATATCTATCAGGTAATGCATATTACTGGACAATCCGATTTAATTGAACAAAAATCATGAATAAAAGATACTTAATCTCACATGATTTTCCTTTTTCATGGACACTAAACAAAAATAAGATTGTTCATAACTAATAAACAATAAGTGAGATCAGTGCAAAAACATTTTCACATTAAAAAACACTTAAGGGGGGGGGGGGATCACACACAGTTTCTGCCAATCTCATGTTAATCTTGAGTACCTATAGAGTAGTAAAGCATCCTTCATATCGCCGAAAAGTCTTTAGTTTTATCATATTTATAAAAGATACACGCACTGTACAGAGTCTTTCCAAAAACAGCCGAGTGCCTGGAGGCGTGTCCTGTGAGTGGAGATAGAGTGACGAGCTGTCACAAGCAGCTTTTGTGTAGAGATCGGCTGCAAGCTATCAATGGTCAGCTAAATTTAAACGCATGCAATACACCATCGCATTATCTATGGATAACTTTTGAATCACTATAATGAATATAGTGAATGATGAATAACGAATTTATGAATTCACTACGTTCGTATTGTTTACATTATATACACTTAGGCGCCTATTGCCAACAAAACAGACATTTGAAGCAGTTTTACTTACCACCTGCTGTTCCAACTCATGACCAGGATCATTACCGCTGTGACCGCTCCATCTTTCAGTTTCAAACGATCTGTAAATCCAGTGTGGAACTGGGCCTTGTTTATGAAACCATAAGCACCGATCCTGAGGGCTCGAACAGCCACGGAAAACACAAGTTGTTCTCCATTTATTTAACCTATAAAAAAGCGATTGAAACTATCAGTTTCTATGGTTATTTTAATAACAAATATCGAGAGCGTGTCAGTGTAATGCGTGAGCACAAAAATCTCAACTCCTCTTAACGCTGGGTTCTTTGGGTAGCAATGTTATCTTTCCCTCACAACCAAAAACACATTTCTGTGGTGACATTGTTGATTTCGTGGTCTAAAAACAAAGTGACAAATCTTTCTCAAGCAAGTCCTGTGCAGCGCTGCTGATGACTTCCGTAAAGCCGAACACGCGTTGATGGGCGTGCTCTTGCTCTCTTGCTCTGGTCGACGTGTGCGCATGCTCTTCCGGGAGAAGTGCCCGTACAAGGAATTCCGACCTTTCTGATGTCACACAGGCACATACTTGGAAAAAAAAAAAAAAAACCCTGAAGGATTTGGAAGAGTATTTTTGGCACAGAAATACTCTGTCATACGTCCAACTCGTGTTTTGAAACTCTGGCCATGTTTAGCATGAGAATCCAACTCTTTAACAGTGTAAATAAGTCAGAATGCATGAAATAGCATTACACCCCCCCTTTAAGTTAAAACTTGTAAAATTGCAAGTGTTTTTCCTTAGTTTGACTTGTTTAGGACACACCCAACTCTGTATTTTTGCATTGCTCTACATTTCTTTGTATGGTATATTTGTCATATAAACTGTAACTGTAGATATATTTGTAAATATATAACATTTGCATACATCAGATTCTTATTTGGTACTATATATATTTGTAACCATTCACAGGAGGAGGAGATGCAAAAGTCATTGAGATATCAGAAATTGTCAAAAGGATTGCACCAAAAGTAAGTATTGAACAATATATAGTCAAATATAGAAAAAAAATAAATAAAAAGGAAATGATGTGTGTCCTGGTAATTTCAATCTAACAGTCATACTGTGTTTAAGGTTGAGAAGTCTAAAGAAGGGGACTCAGTGCTCCAGTGGATTGGAGACAGTGCCATACCCTGCACTCCAGAGATCAGACAGCCCAGAGTCAGGAGGATCTCAGCGCGGTACGTGTCCTCTAATCATTAACATGCTAAATACCTAAAAGGTGTCATAAACTTTTTTTTTTTTTTAGACTATCATGCATAAAATGTCTGTATTACCTGACAGATGTGCTGCAACTATATGACATGGGATATAGATGAGGAGCACATTTTATATGATAATTTGATTAACTTAACCTCTACTCTATGGCCTTAAAGCTGCAGTAGGTAACTTTTGTAAAAATGTATTTTTTACATATTTGTTAAACCTGTCATTATGTCCTGACAGTAGAATATGAGACAGATAATCTGTGAAAAAAATCAAGCTCCTCTGGCTCCTCCCAGTGGTCCTATTGCCATTTGTAGAAATACACCGCTCCCGGTAAGAACCAACCAATCAGAGTCAGGAGGAGTGTCTTAGCAGTGTCAATCAAGCTCGTGTGCGCGCTAATCACACTCCTGTCATGCACAGCCATAGTGCACAGCGTGTACAGGCATTCAAATTCAAGATTACCAGTGTGCAGCAGCTTTGCTTATGACGGACAAACAATCCAGTTTCGTACGTATAATACCCCATAAAGTGCGTATCATATGCACGCGGAAAACTAATTTTGGCGTATATATTCTACGAGATTACAAACTCGTACTATTGATATGCATTTTCGTGTGATCGGGCTCAATTAAGTCATGATATGCAGTTTTAAGATTTTTTCAGGCGAGAATGTGCTGGTTTAAAGCTCAAATTTGTGGTTCATTGATAAAGATAGCGCCTTTCTAAAAATTTGATCTGACGTTGTCGGAGTTTTGAGATCCAGGCGATCACCGGACTCTCAGCGCTCATGTACCCAGCCGAGAGCAGCCTTACCTTGGCTAATCCTTCTGACGTTTGCCGCTGGCTCCGTTTTGGCTGAGGGCAACGTGACGTTTCATAAATTTATATATGGCTATTTAACTTTTGTATCATACTAAAGCGCTGATTTTGTACGCTTGACTGAATTGTTTGCTTTATTTCTTATTGTATATTTTTATACCTTTTATAATGGCTATTATTGAACATTAAAACTGATATTTAACAAAAAGAGAAGGTTGTGTTTTATGTTAAAGCCTATTTCATTTCATTACAGTGAAGATAATCAGAGTATGCACAAATAGTATTACATTTAATATGCTTGAAATGTAAACGAAAAGAGGCAGGGTTGTTTAATATTTCGTTTTGTTATAAATATAAGCAGACATTGCAGATAATTAATCACTCGTTGCCTGAGGCTATTAATATGTTTTTGTTTGTTTCTTTAAATAAAACGAAAAGAGGCAGAGTGGTTTAATAACAAATTTTGTTTTATTCTTGGCTAAAATATACATACAGAGATAACCGGAGAAGCCAGTTATTTGCATACTGTAACATTAGTTACCGTTATATTATCTTACTAGCTATTTATTACTTATAGAAATAGTGCATATACTGTACGTCATATAGTTACATTACATGTATTGCAAAATACGTAATGTTTTGAGGACCAAGTTTGTAGTCAAAGTATGGGAAGGCCATAGTCAATGTAAATCATATTGTTGATGTTTCGTCTGTACCAGTGAATGTGCTATAACTGTTTATCCGCCGTCATCGGTCCTGCTTGCTTACTAGCCTGCGCGTTCACGGCAGGCTCCATTGTGATGGGGGAGGAGCTGTGGAGGGAGGGCTGTAGCGCAGCAGAGAGCAAGGGGGAGTGACCTGTGAGTTGTGCTTGTTCAAATTCTCAGGCTAAGTCAACGTTTTCTAAAAACTCCCTACTGCAGCTTTAATTAGGGCTGCAAGATTTATTGCATGATACGAAAAATAACATTGAACTTAAATTCAATTCTTAGTGCGATTATGAAATTGCAAAGGCTGCGATTCTTTTCTTTATGCGCAGCGTGTCAAAGTATGGCTCCAAATGCTAATCCATCTGAAAGCACTGCGAGTTTGAGTCGCTTATAATGTACATTTGAAAAAGCAGCATGGTTCAAACATCTTTCCAGACATGAGAAGCATTTATTAACACCTTGTCCAACAAAAGACAACATTTAATAACATGTTTTTACTCCAAACTCACTTCATAACGAGAGTTGAGCGTCCTTCTGTGAGATGATGTGGCTTCTTACACAGAATAAAGCGGTCGTGTGTTTATTAGTCATGTTTAATCAATCAAAGCGTTTCAGTCTTCTGTTTATTCAGCTACAGCGATATAACACGTGTTATCATCTTCTGCGGCAGTGCATATTTGGAGTTTCTGCGCAAGAGTGCCCTCTGGCTTTCAGATAGAGAAGCATTTACTACTGATCACAGAGCCGTACAGCTCTGACAAGCTGTGCATAAAATAATCGCAGTCTTTGCCAAATCGCGTGCGGTTTAATCATGATAAAGCGTGCAGCCCTAGCCTTAATCCATCTTAATAATCCATCTCTTCACCATCTTTTCCCGTTTCACCACTGGATCTGTGTTCACAGTGACTTAATATTGTCATTATTTACTCACCTTTAAGTTGTTACAATCTTGTATGAATGTCTTTCTTCTACTGAGCTCAAAGGAAGTCAGTGGTGCCCATCAATTGTTTGGTTACCCATGTTCTTCAAAATATCCTCTTTTGTGTTCTGCAGAAGAAAGAAATTCATACAGGTTTGGAAAAACTTGAGTGAGTAAATGATGACAGAATTTTCATTTTTGGGTGAACATACCCTTTAAATTTACCTACTGTGAAAAAAAATAATGCACTGTTTATTTCATTTGTATATTATATTGTATTTGTAATGTGTATCTTTGTTCTTATCTTTAATAACAAAGATAGAAACGTGAAATAAAGATTTTCATCTTCACCCACCCCTACTTTGGCCTAAATGGTCCGTCATTCTTTTTCCTTTTATATTTTGTTACCTTGTAAGGCTACATTTTTAAAATAGGGAAATTAGTTTGGCTGTACTGCTCAGTCACTTGCAAAATAGTAAAACCAACATGATAAAATTGTAAATTGTGATTTTCCTGAAAAAAAATAGTAATATGATATTTTTGCCATATGGCCCACACCTAGTCTGGTTTTCTTGGAAAACAAAATAATTCAACTCAACAACAATAACAACAATAATCGTTGTTTTATTTACAACCTCGTAAATTCATACAGTGATACCTTATAAAATCATTTGAATCAGTGTCAAAGAGCATGTCCATGATAGACAACAGAAAAAAAAATCTTTTAAAAATATACTGTAAATGCATGCGGCAAGTTCTGAGAAATGTACTTTTTTGTATTAATGTTTGTTTCCTATGTTTATGAAATACTTTGGTACTGAGAAAACTTATTTAGTTTTTGGCTTTTTGGCTATTTATGACTTCATATGCCATTTTTGCATAATAAACTATTCATAAAAAAATAAAAGCATGTACACTGCTCATCCTAGAATTGGTGTGTTTAAATTATTCAATGTATGAATTGTATTTTTAATGTATTTTAGAATAATTAGAGCTGTACAAAATTGACCCGTTTGTTTTGGCATACACACTGATATCATAGATTTATGATTTTTTCAGATTTACATTAATTCCACATCTTTTTTCCTTTAGGCAGAGCAGTGTTGAGGACCTCAAGAAACTTGCTAAGCAGTTTGACATCAATATGACTCGTCAGGACAAAGAGAAACAACAGGAGAGCACAGAAAAAAGAAATAAACTCAATAAGCTACAAAGTGATCGTACAGTGACAACGGAAAGACCAACATCTATCCCGATCTCGTCGGAAAAACTAACTGGATGCTCGTCTCTAGCCCGCCAAGAAGAGGAGGAGCTTCAGGCACTGTTTGATGGTCCCACACAGCACGTAAGTGGGAGACTGAGCCCACCATCAGTAAACTGCACACCAGAAAGCAGTACTGAACCTGTAGCGCAGGCTGGACAGAGGTCATGTTCTGCAACAACCAAAAACGCTCCTGTAGATGCACCTAAAGCCACTGAGGTGAAGTTTGATGATGACTGGGAAAATGATGACCTTCTGAATGACTTGTTTGTGTTGGAAATGACCCAGAACCCAGTGCCTTTGAACGTAGCTCAGAAACCAAGCACTGCTCAGCCTGAGTCTTGCTCTAAGAAATGTAATTTTGAGGACAGTGTTAATCCCTCTGTATCTAATGGCAGAATCATATGCTTTCAAACTCAACAGAGCACCAGCAAATGCAGCACCTTTACCAAGACACTTCCTGGTGTCAAAACATCTAATCGAAGCACTTTTACATTGAAGCCACCTGCTTCTGCTCAGAATCATACTACTGAGAAGCTGGTGAAGACTTCACCTGTGATCCAAGAAAAAAAGCAAACACAGCCATCCCAGGGCACAGGACAAGTAGAGCTTGATAAAATGACCAAAGATTGTGGAGTTTCAAGTCAGACCTCTTCTGCTCAGTTTGACGGGGTTTCAGAGGAGGACATGAAGTCTCTGTTTGATTCCGATGGTCTGTGGAATGACGAAGACGACGACGATCTCCTTTTTCAGGCTTGCGATGATGTGGAAAAGTTATCAGCCAGTCAAGAACAGCAAAGACTCAGCGAAAAGTACAAAAATCTTGCACATGACAAATCAAGAAGCTTTGCATCTAAAGCACCTTCCTCTTCTGACACTGTTTGTTCTCAGAACATGGGCATCAACAGCAGGGGCCAACCACGAGAACCCACACGTGCATTTGCTCGCTCAAACTCGGTACCGTGTACAAGTAGCAGCTCTGGATTTAAACAGGGATACGGTGTGTTATCGACAACTAAAAGTTCCAGCTCTGTATTGGGGAGTCATAGTGCTCAGCAATATGGACATGCACAAAACCAATCGAGTCATGTAGGATCCAGGCCTGGTTCTGCCAGATCCATGGGCACCTCACAGACTGTTGTGCCACACAGAGCAACAGTAGGAAATACTTCTAACTCCCACCATTACACGTTCAAAAGACATCTGTCTGACTCCATGACGCTAACCGACAAAGGTAAGCTTTGTACGTTGTGGCACCTGCAGCACATTAGCTCTGAAATTGCATCATAGAATACTCCTACAGGAGATGACTGTGATAGGCAAGTTTGCATAACCTGTTAAAAGAATAGTTCAAACATAAATGAAAATTGTGTCATCATTTACTCTCCCTCATGTTGATATAAACCCACATAACTTTCTTTCTTCCATGGAACATGAGAAAATGTTTTCAGAAATATTCACAATGTTGTTTTCAATTCAATGGAAGCACAAAACAAAGCACCATAAAATTATGATAATAGATTTGCACAGTACATTCCAAGTCTTTAACTGATGTAAATGTTGGTTAATGAAGCATTTTTTTATATTGTGACAAGAACAAAGATAACGGAAAATGTGCATCATGACCATAATTAAATTATTTTAACTAAACCATACTGTTTAAGAAAAAAAATAGGACTGCAATATATTAACATTGCACAGATTTTTTAAATTAAATTTAGAAGTAGTTTTGTTGTTAAAATGAATCTAATCATGGTCAATAATTTTGAGAGTTTAATTAAATGACTGGAGATGGGAGAACAGTGATTGAACACCAGTAAACTAAACTGGCTAGCGGGTTAATTAACCCAAATGCGTCCTGTACATATGAGATTAATCAATACATTACAGCTTACATCTGCACAAAATGATGCAAAAGCACAGGTGAGTGTAAACTTGAACTAAATTGAATAACTAAATTATAAAGGACTCACTATATTTTATTTGCAATAGTATACTCATTTGAATGTTATTATGTAAATGCTGCTGCAAGTTTAAATTAATATATACATTTTTGATTATTTGGTTTCATTCTCATCAAATAAATATTCTTTTTGGTAAAGGATGCCATTTACAATATAATTGACCAATATTAATAAATTACAAAATTTAACAAAATGAAGACAAAGACTTATGACTAAAACACACACACACACACAAAAACCCTTTAACACTGGGCCCAAGTGATTATTCACTGAAAATATTGGCCTTGCCGTCACTCTTAAATCTCATTTTCACTTGCACATGTTTAGACATGGTTGTGAGATACTCCAATGGCATTTGGTGTCCTTAAAGGGTTAGTTCACCCAAAAATGAAAATAATGTCATTTATTACTCACGCTCATGCCGTTCCATACCCGTAAGACCTTTGTTAATCTTCAGAACGCAAATTAAGATATTTTTGTTGAAATCCGATGGCTCAGTGAGGCCTGCGTAGCCAGCAATGACATTTTCTGTCTCAAGATCCATTAATGTACTAAAAACATATTTAAATCAGTTCATGTGAGTACAGTGGTTCAATATTAATATTATAAAGTGACGAGAATATTTTTGGTGCGGCAAAAAAATAAATAAAATAAAGACTTATTTGGTGATGGGCGATTTAAAAAAAACTGCTTCATTAAGCTTCGGAGCATTATGAATCTTTTGTGTCGAATCAGCGGTTCGGAGCGCCAAATCCACATGATTTCAGCAGTTTGACACGTGATCCGAATCATGATTTGACACAAAAGATTCATAACGCTCAGAAGCTTAATGAAGCAGTGTTTTGAAATCGGCCATCACTAAATAAGTTATTTTGTTCTCGTCGCTTTATAATATCAATATTGAACCGCTGTACTCACATGAACTGATTTAAATATGTTTTTAGTACCTTTATGGATCTTGATAGAGGAAATGTCATTGCTGGCTATGCAGACCTCACTGAACCATCGGATTTCAACAAAAATATCTTAATTTGTGTTCTGAAGATGAACGAAGGTAATAAATGACATTATTTTCATTTTTGGGTGAACTAACCCTTTATGTTAAACCTGGCAGGACTCTGCAAGTTTGAGAGTGTGGAAACAGAAATTATATTTTAGAGCTACAAAGGAGGCAAAGATTTTCAGTTTAAATGACTTTCAGTTTGTTTCTTTCACAAAGCTATATTGTGGCTTCAGAAGACTTGAAAGGTTGTGCACAGTAAACTACTTTGATAATACTTGTTCACATGGCTGGGTATTGATACAAATTTCATGATTCGGTTTTTGATTTCGATTCACAAGCTTTTGATTTGATATCAGCTAATCTGGATATATATCAGATACAGTTCATGGCAAATTTTCTCAAGGAAAAAAAATCTCAACTAATTCTGTAAACAATTCAGGGAGTCAGTTGGTACTACATTACTATAATATTGAAGGTTAAAATTAACTGATTTGTATACAAACAAGTAATTACAGTTTTTTTTTTTATAATGATAAAGTTATAATACTAACTTTATAATTACATAATTATGTTTCTACTCTTTTTTTTTTTTTTTTTTTTTTTTTTTTTTTCTCATGTTATAACTAGTAGTAAAGCAGAAAAGATGATCCGTTCACATGCGCTTCGCACTGCAGCTTCGCTTGATCTGAGGCGCTACAGCGATCTGTCACGGCACATTAAAGAGTGCCAACACGGTATTTATTGTTTGGATTTCATAATAAAATGGACAGAATTTGAAATCTGAGACTGTTTCATATAAAAAAATTACAGCACAAAGCATGTTGCGATTTAGGTTTGATGAAAGGTGTGCTACAATGTTCTGTTCATTCATCAAATGAAAACAGTATAGATTAAAAGTTTGATTCTCGGGAATCGATTATCGGTTCATAAAAATAAGAATCGATAATCAAGATGAGAATCGAGAAATCAATATTCTTTACTCAGGCCTGCTTGATTTGGTCCTTTGACAGCCACTGGCCATTGTAAAAAGTGCAATGCAAACAAATATTTCTCCTTTTGTGTTCCATTGCTGAAAGACACATCATGAGGATGAGAAAATGATATTTTCATTTTGGGGTGAACTCTTACTTTAATGTCTTCTAATATGCTTACTGTTGGATGTAGAGAAAGTTTGACAGTAATACAGGTGCTGGTCATATAATTAGAATATCGTGAAAAAGTTCATTTTTTTTTATTGTAAATTATTTTAAAAAATAAAACTTTATTCTATTCTAGATTCCCTACATGTAAAGTAAAACATTTCAAAAGTTTTTTTTTATTTGTTTTTTTAAATTATTTTTTTATTTATTGATTAGAGCGTACAGCTCATGAAAGTCCAAAATCCAGTATCTCAAAATATTAGAATATTTACATTTGAGTTTCATTAAATGACCATCCCTACAGTATAAATTCCGGGTATCTCTTGTTCTTTGAAACCACACTAATGGGGAAGACTGCTGACTTGGCAATGGTCCAGGAGACAATCATTGACACCCTCCACAAAGAGAGTAAGTCACAGAAGGTCATTACTGAATGTGGTGGCTGTTTACAGAGTGATGCATCAAAGCATATTAAATGCAAAGTTGACTAGAAGGAAGAAATTGGGTAGGCAAAGGTGCACAAGCAACAGGGATGACCACAAGCTTGAGAATACTGTCAAGTAAAGCCGATTCAAACACTTGGGAGAGCTTCACAATGAGTCAAATGAAGCCGGAGTCAGCGCATCAAGAGTCACCACACTCAGACATCTTCAGGAAAAGGACTACCAAGCCACTTCTGAAACAGAAAAAACGTCAGAAGCTTCTTACCTGGGCTAAGGAGAAAAAGAACTGGACAGTGAACAGTGGTCGAAAGTCCCCTTTTCAGATAAAAGTAAATTTTGCATTTCATGTTGAAATCATGGTCCCAGAGTCTGAAGGAAGACTGGAGAGGCACAGAATCCAAGCTGCTTGAAGTCTAGTGTGAAGTTTCTGAAGTCAGTAATGATTTGGGGCAGCTGTGACGTCTGCTGGTGTTGGTCCATTGTGTTTTATCAAGTGCAAAGTCAATCCAGCCATCTTCCAGGAGATTTTGGAGCACTTTATGCTTCCATCTGCTGACAAGCTTTATGGAGATGCTGATTTCCTTTTCCAGCAGGACTTTAGCACCTGCCCACAGTGCAAAAACCACTTCCAGGTGGTTTGCTGACCATGATATTACTGTGCTTTATTGGCCAGCCAACATGCCTGACCCCTGAATCTATGGGATATTTTCAAGAGAAAGATGAGAAACAGTCGATCCAACAATATACAGATGATCAGAAGGCTCAATAGTGCCTCAGCAGTGCCGCAGGCTGATCACTTCCATGCCACACTTCACTGATGCTGTAATTTGTGCTAGGAGCAAGTCATTTGCTGTAATATGTGCTGCCGACCAAGTATTGAGTGCACAAATGAACATACTTTAAAGAACTTGAACTTTTCTGTTTTGCAAATCCATTTTTTGATTGATCTTAGGAAATATTCTAATATTTTGAGATACTAGATTTTGGACTTTCATGAGCTGTAAGCTCTAATAATCAAAAAAAAAAAAAAAAAAAAAAAACCTTTTGAAATGTTTTACTTTATATGTAGGGAATCTAGAATATATGAAAGTTTCCTTTTTAAAAATAATTTACAATAAAAAAAAAAAAGAACTTTTTGATGATATTCTAATTATATGACCAGCACCTGTACTTCATTTTTATG
The DNA here is from genome assembly GCF_018812025.1 of Megalobrama amblycephala. Classification (NCBI taxonomy): domain Eukaryota; kingdom Metazoa; phylum Chordata; class Actinopteri; order Cypriniformes; family Xenocyprididae; genus Megalobrama; species Megalobrama amblycephala. The sequence continues at coordinate 23,461,705 of NC_063053.1, read as the reverse complement.
AGTGCTGAATTAAACATCGAAACTCAGGGATTACAGTTCATGCTTTAAAAGTTTCACATGTCCCAGTTACACTTACATTCCACAGAACCATAACAAAACTTTTGTTTTTGTTGTTTTTGCAGTTTTTATTTCTTCCCATACGACAGCCAAATGTTCGGCTGCTGAGATTGAGAGGAAGAAACAGGAAGCGATTGCGAGAAGGAGATCACGGATGCAGGCTAGCCAAAAAAATGGAACGCCTACATAGGACGCTACAGAGGAGCTCGTACTGTACTGAATGTCAGGGATGTTCTGGCCAGTAAAGAACTAAATTATCTGATTATGACACGATTGCAATGAAGGCTGGCAAGCATATAGCCTGGAGATCTTAGTCAGTCCTCCAAATCCATTACTAATTTAGAGTTGAACACTAATTTGTCTCTTTGAAAGAAATGTTACTTGAAGATTTCTCATGCTTTTCTGAATAATGTACTGCAGTGTCATATCTGTCTAACTGCCAAACTAAATGGCTTGAGTTACAAAAAAAGCCATTTCTCGCACATTACGGTTCCGTTATTACAACCCAGTATTGTCAGTAAAATTAATGGCTGATGTCTGCAAGTCTTCACACTTTTTTTTTTTTTCAACATTTGATGAAGCATTTCCAACCATGTGTCATCTGAATCGTGAAAGAAAAGGAACATAGACTGTGGATTATGTCTTATTTTATATGCAGTTACAAATATGAGGTCACTTTCAGTTGGTCAAAGGATTGGCTCTAGTCTTCTGATCATAGTCTTTACCTGTTGTTAATGGGGAAAAAATACTTGAATTTTCGTCAATCAAGCTAAAGGTCCTGGAGATCTTTTTCTTTGTTGTCTTTATGTTCCATATTTTTCTGTTAAACACAATTGTGTCAGTATTAAAAGAAGCCAACATATTGTTGCTTCCAAAAGTCTCTATTAAAACATTTTGAACGTTGACTGACTGCAATCTTTGGGTCTCTGCCTAATAGTCTGACTTAATTACATCCATCAATAATTACATCCAGAAATAGCAGTTCAGATGTCTAAACCTCATTCTTAACAATTAACCTTCTTAATGTGTAATGCTCTTAAAATATAATCTTTTAAAAATTATATTTTCTATGTTGTTAAAAAAAAAAAAAAAACTCTTTCCAGTTATAACCCCTCCACACCTGGTTTATTGTATATGTCACAATGTTAGTCATTGTGTGCCTCAGGGAATGTCGGCATATCATTGGGATCCGGCCCTGGCCCTTCTCAGGTGTAAGCCCCACAGGTGTGTGCGTGTTTGTACTCCACCGGCCGAGACGTAGCATAGCGTATTGTAGCGTAACCCCCCACCCCTCCTCTCCCGCACAATTACTGTAAATCAAATGCCACAGTAATTTGGCAAGAGGATGAGGACTTTTTTATTACTGTGATTATGGTTATGATGATGACTACAATTTATTCCAAGCAGATGATGAAAACGCTGGGGCCTACAGGTGTTGAGTTCATACAATATAGAAGTTGGTGAAGGATTTTTCTGTAATGTGGCATTATCAAGCTGCTGTGGAACAGAGTAATGGGTGTTTCGGTATTTTTGCGTCAAAAAATGGAGAGCAATTACTGATTATTGTGATGGATCTGTGCCATGCAGCGAGAGCGTACTCTGGTATCAAGCTGTAGTAATTACGTCAAATTACTGTGTTTTGGTGCCAGATGCAATTTGCATTTCAGCATACTTGTTGGTTTGGGCAGAAACAAGATAACAGTTCTCAGACTAACCAAGAAGGAAACTCTAACTGTAAATTAGAGTCCGGAGACTAAAATGTTCTTGAGCAGATGTTAATATGGTGTCTTAAAGCTTGGTGACAGTGATGACATTGTGCTTTCTCGAAAACTAACAACACCTAATCCCTTTCAATCAGTAGTGCCCAGTGTAGTGTCATGCCCCCACTTACCAAAGTCAATTCAGCCAGTGAGAGTTGACGAAAGGTGCTAATTTAAGCTCTGACAGAGTGTTATCTTTATGTTAACAGCATTAGGACACAGTATGTGTGACATTGACCTAGTTTAAAGTTCCTTAGAACTTCAACATCCCGAGAAATTATAGGTCTTAAAAGGAAAGTTCACCCAAAAATGGTGTTTCTGTCATTCCCTTTCATGTGATGCCAAACCCAAATGCTGTTGGAACACAAAATGAGACATTTTGAAGAATCTTTATTCAGTGCTTTTCTATATATAGAAAAAATATAGAAGAAAATATAAAAAATGTAGAATTTATAAAATGTCATTTATTCTATATTTTTATGCTCCTAAAAATAGAGGTTCTTCATTGGCATCTATATAGAACTTTGTACTCCATGAAGAACCTTTTATTTGATCAAAATGTTATTTATAGTGGGAAAGGTTCTTCTTATTATTAAAATCACACTAAGAAAAAAAAAAATTTTTGTTGTTTTTTTTTTTTGAAGAACTGTTTACTGAAATGTTCTTTTGGAAATCCAAAATGGTTCTTTTATAGCACTGTAAAAAAGTAATAAATAAATAATAAAAATCAATGAATAAATACACTTTTTGAACCCTTATTTTAAAGGGTTAGTTCAGCCAAAAATGAAACTTCTGTCATTATTTACTCACCCTCATGTCGTTCAAAACCCATAAGACTTACGTTCATCTTTGTTTCACAAATGAAGATATTTTTAATGAAATCTGAGACATTTCTTTCCCTCCATTGACAGTTATGCAACTACCGCTTTGACGCTCATAAAGAGTTTGAAGTTTATATAGAGATCGTAAAACAAATATGTATTGAGTGATTTAGACCAAATTTTCTGACGAGACTCAATCACTTTATATGATGAATTGATTTAATTTAGGCTTTTATCCACATGTAAACAAGTTTGCTTGACCTGCGAGAACCAATGAGGTTCATTCTCGTGTGTTACGCAGCATGTTTGAGCTTCAGCACCAATGAGGTTTGTTCTCATGCATCAAGCAGGTTCGGTTGAGCCTTTGTTTGTGTTAGCTGATCCATGTGTATATGTGAGTAAAAGCCTAAATTAAATCTGTTCATCTTATAAAGTGATTCTCTTTAGAAAATTTGGACTAAACCGCTCAATTCATATGGATTAGTTTTACAATCTCTTTATGAACTTTTTGAAGCGTCAAAAGTGGTAGTTGCGTAGGCCGTCAACAGAGGTACAGAAATCACTCAGATTTCATTAACGAAAGTTTGGAAGAACATGAGGGTGAGTAAATAATGACAGAATTTTCATTTTAGGGTGAACTAACCCTTTAAGAGTGTATTTTTCTATAACATTACAGTTTATTGACTACTAATTTCAAGTTATAAAGACTAAGAAGATGAAAATTGAGAAGATTGTCAGTAAACTTAAGTTTCTGTCTTTTGTCTCACAAATCTATCAAGTGACATAAATGACAAGTTTCCTGATTTTTTTAACCAGCTTTGTATTGTTGCAGTGTCAGTAGTAGGCTATATATTAATGAACAATGTGAAATATATAAACTGTCCCTCGTTAGATTATTTAATTTTTTTCCTTTTGTGATGCACATAAAAAAATAGCAGCATACAAGTTTGGAATGACATGAGAATATAAAGTGTGAATTTTACTCTCTTTAAGCCTTTGTCATGCCATTATCATCACCATATCAAGAGAGCTTTTCTTTTTGGTATTAAACATGTAAAGAAAACATCACAAAATAGACAATTTGATGGTATTCCCATCCATTATGCCATGCTAGTTGTTGTCATAGCATCGTCCGTTGCAGATTACGACATGAAGGTATGACTAATACACAAAACAGTTGGACGGGGGGGCACAGGGGGCTGCAGTTGTCATCAAGCTAAATGAACTGTGAATATTTTCACGGTGCGTGTCATTAGCAGCTTAGATTTGTTTCAACAAGGCTTACCTGAGGGCTCTATTCATTGGCCCCCAGGTATGAACGGGCTAATGCACACTCTAAAGCAGAGCCTTCTCCCCTCCACAGGCATCTCCAAACTCAAAGAAGCCTCATGTTTTCTCCATTATGAGAGCATTCCTGCGCAAACAGGTCGGTCAGATTGCACATGGAATATGCTGAATGTACTCATTTAAAAAGACCCTAGCCGTTATTATAGTATATTTTTGGAAATATTTCTAGGATATGACAAACCTGCCATTGGTGCCTTTGCTTTCTGAGGGTTTTCTTTCTGTAAATATGCATGTTCTTGTACATAAGCTGCTGCAAATCTCGTTTTGGTTCCATAGTGTACACGAGTCATTGCTTCTGTATAACCTTTGGTTGCTAGTGTTGTGAGATATTAGCAGTCAATATGATTTGTATGTTATTTTCCAAGTCTTCTCTTATGGAAAAATAAGTATACTTTAGCAGTTATTATGGAAAAAAATATACTTTAAAATAATGTGTGGGAACTGAATATAATGTTTACAGACACTTAATTGCATGTTATTCACAATTAAATGAAAATATAGTAGTTTAAATGTCTTTTAAATGCCATTAGTTAAGAGTGCTTTTTTGACCCACTTAAATCCTTTAAAATGAAAGTTATTCAGTCAAGAGCAGTAAGTGATTTTTCTTTGTCTTTTGTTGTTTGATGAACATTAAAGGGGTTGTTGATTATGATTTTACTTTTTTAACTTTAGTTAGTGTGTAATGTTGCTGTTAGAGCATTAACAGTGTCTGCAAAAATGCTCGACGTTCAATTCAAAAGGAGATATTTTCTTTTAAAGAATTCTTTTAAGGACTACAACAAACGTCTGGTAGGGTCTACAACAAGCTTCTAAAATTTACATAAACCCTGCCCCCGGGAACACGCAACAAAGGGGGTGAGGACATGTTGGGCTGCTTTAGAGAAGAGGAAGAGTTGTTGTAGTAGAGTGTTGTTACAATGCCGTCATTTTACACCGGACTGCTTCACAAACGAGGGTCAATTTAACACTGGATTTGCACAAAAGATTAACATGACGGCACATTCTAGTCAATGAGTTGAATCAACTCCACAGCAACTACATAAATGTATCCACTAACCATTCAGAAACGTCCAGTTTCATTCTAAAAGTTGTAACTTCTTCCTGAGTCTCTCCATCAGTGTCGACTCCGGTTTGAACAATGTAAGGCTGAACACCGTTACTGACAATCCTCATTTTGGCTGCGTGAGATTCTCCAGCTTTGTTGTTGTTGAGCACCCGAAGCATGAGCTGTTAAAAAAGGGAAGGGGGCCAGGAGCAGCAGCTCATTTGCATTTAAAGGGACACACACAAAAATGGTGTGTTTTTGCTCACACCCAAATAGGGGCAAATTTGGCAAGCTAAAATAAATGATCTGTGGGGTATTTTGAGCTGAAACTTCATTCTGGAGACAACAGATACTTATATTACATCTTGTAAAAGGGGTATTATAGGTCCCCTTTAAGGAAACAGAAGGCAGCAGGTATATATTAGGCTGCTGTCACTTTAAGAGCTTATGCACCGATCTAATATACTAATACACATGTGTGTATCTCAACTGTTTATGTTCACTTTAGACATAATTGACTTTTTACGATGATACTTGCAGGCATTTTCAAGCTCAGGACGACGTGAAAAAGAGTTCAATTCAGTATTTGCGTGATCTCCGAGATGAGGATTTCTGGGCACGTGCTTCGGATGTTTGTGCAAAGAAAACTTTCCACACAGCGAGTAGTGAATTGAGTTCCCCTTTGCGCCTTCTTGCGTTTTAATATTTCAATTGGCAAGGTTTACTTTCGTGAAGATGCAGCACCGGCCCATCAACTGTCTGAGCGTCTGTTTATTCACGTTCATTTTCTCACAATATTGCATTGCTAAAATTCATAAAAATATTAGTGGCCAACTGCAGATTTACACCATTTCATATATTCGTCAACATTGGTTTTTACTTGCATTTGGCGCTTGGCGAGTGTTAATTTTAGGCCCTGTTTGCAAGTACGTTTTTTATATATACTTTTAAGATTTGAAATACCTTACAAGTGCATGTTCAGTACAATTAAGCCCACTTCTTTTTCACAACGGTTCTAACAGATATTTGCGACTTGACCAAGTCAAATCATCTAGTAAGAGTTGACCAAAGGTGCTAATGCAACCTCTGACAGAGTGTTATCTGTTAACAGCATCAAGACACAGTATGCGTGACATTTGCCAAGTTTACCATTCCATAGAACTTCAGCAGCCTGGGGAATTACAGAGCTTAAAGGGACAGTTCACCTAAATATGCAAATGTTGGCCTTTTTTACTCAACATTATGTAGTTCTGAACCTGTGTGCTGGTATTTGTTTGTGAAAGACCAATGAAGAAATGTCCAAGTATATTCATGAAGTGGTCAATGCTACAAATGCACTATATTCAAAGTCTTCTAATCCACACTAAACCTTTTTTAATAGTTGAGTTTGAGTCCCTCTATTGTCTTCAGTGTGAAAAGATGGATCTCAAAATCATTCAGTCACTGCTGGAAAGGGTTCAAATATGCAAAAATGCTTGAAAACGGAAGAATCTGCAGGAGCTGGAGGATTTTTCTGAAGAACAGAGCTCAGTTTAACTGCTCAGGACAAACAAGAGACTCATGAACAACCATCACAAAACAAACAAACAGTTGTGGATCATCAGGTAACCACACACAGTATTGAGAATCAATGGTTCACATACTTATGAATGGGGGTATTTTAATAAATTCAGCTATTGTTTTGTCTTGTGAAGTAAATGCAAACATTTTTTTTATGTAAAATATCTTACTCAGGACAGTACTAAACAAAAAATAACATGCATTTTGTATGATCTCTCTGATTTTATTAAAATAATTCTAATTTTCACAGATTCTGCAAGTGGTTCACATACTTAATAGCCCTGTTCCTCACATATTAGATGACTTAAGAAGTATAGTGCACACAAGTCAAATGGATTCATGCTGAATCCCCTAATTTGATAAGACCCCAACCGCCATATTTATTTAAAAACATTTTTTGGGGATATGACAAATATTTGGCATGGGTTGACGTTTTTCCACAACAGATTACAGGGCATGCATTGTGTTGCTTTCAGAGTTTATTCTTTCTGCAAATATGCATGTTCTTACAGATGGGCTTGCAAAGCTCTTTTTGGCTCCCTGTCCTGCATGAGTCATTGCTTCTCTAGACTGTAGCCTTTGGTTGCTAGTGTTTTGAGGCTTTTGTTTTTCTTTCTGTCTTTATCTGATTTCTCATCAAGATATTCCCCTATCTAACTCTATTAGGCTTACTGATAAGAACCCACAGACTGAAGCCTTTTCCCCTTAAACATTTCTCCATTGCACAAATTCTGTCCAACAAATAACCCTGTCACTGCATTCCTTAAGCCTACATCTGCCAACACCTTCTCGCTACAATGGCTTCAGTATTTTTTTTTTTTTTTTTTTTTTTTTTGGCATGCCATCATATGGCGGCGTGGGTTGTAATGGTGTGCTGACAGGTTTAGGGTGAGGTAATTTTTTTTTTATACACCAGATCAGTTCCCTGAGGAACTGTGCAGCCTGTGGCCTTCAGCTTTTAATCAGACGGACTTATTATGAACTAATTGTTGATATAAACTTTTAACGGATTGGACAAATCACTTTCCGTTCAGCACATTGTCATTTCTGCCGTGTCTTTTCAATGCGCTCGCAGCACATTTGGTTTTGATTGCGTGAGCTGTGGTGTGTGTGTTCCGTAATGATGCTAAAACACTGGCGGTGTGTGTGTGTGAATAAGGCTTGCTCATGCTGAGCAGTGCTTCAGTTCATTATGTGTTAGAAGACTGCATAAAGAAGTCTCTGATTGAAATCCCAGCTGTCCGTTACACACACACACACACACACACAAACTCCATGGAAAATGCACCAAAGCTCAGGTCCATGGGCTTCCCGTCTGCACTCCTCTGCTTTCCTCTCCGGTCCTCTTTCGCTCAGGTCGACTTGACTCCCGTGTCCCACCTGGACACGACACATCCTGTAACACCTCCCTGCCCCACTATGCTCTATGTAAAAGCCTCTTCCACCTCTCCAGCCATCCATCAGTGGCAGCTAATGGAGGTATTTGTTACTGTCAGCTCATCTGGCCTCCATTACACCCCTCAGTATTTTTCTCTCCTTTTGGCCAAGGCGCACAATTTTTGTTTTGCAGCTTCATTATGCTCTGGTTTTGCAATTTTTTATGTGTATTTTCAGAACGTTCAGCTCTGGAAAAAGAGATGGTATTGTTTTTGATGCTTTCTGCAGCCTGCCAGCAGTATGACCTTGAAAAGAAAATCTCCCTATTAGGTCTATGGTTTATTATAAAGTCACAACACACACTTGCATGCTTCGACATGATCGTGATGGCCTACGCATACTAGTTTATGTAGGTAGAGGTATCGTGCTTATTCAGATGAGCTGATTGTAAATGCATATTACAAAAAAATACATATATCTTTAAAAAATAGGTTGCCGATTTGGCTAAAATGCTCATCCATCACAATAACTTTTTGTCAGTCCAATCTAGTCGACACTTTCCACAGATTAGTTGCTTTATACAGAAAAATATTTTTTTCCCCGCTTCAAACATGTACAGCATTTTTCCATGCAACAAAAATGCATAATGATCACTGGCATATTTGTCCTCTTTCATGCTAAAAAGTGTAGTACTACACTTGCTAGTTGCCAGTGCTGGGTAGATTACTTACAAACTGTAATGCATTAATGAATACAAATTACATTCTGAAAATTGCATTTAGTAACAATCTATTGCATTACACATTTTAGTTAATATAATCGGATTACTTTTTGATTACGTTTGACCTAACTCATTTATGACATTTGAATAGAATAATTGTGTAGCATGCATGCTGATATAAAAAAGCAAAGAGAAAGAAAATTATTCCATTCTTTGTGAAGTACATTATAGGATTAGTTTACTTCAGAATTAAAATTTCCTGATAATTTACTCACCCCCAATGCCATCCAAGATTTTTATGTCTTTCTTTCTTTAGTCAAAAAGAAATTATGTTGTTTGTTTTGTTTTTTGTTTTTTTGAGGAAAACATTGCAGGATTTTTCCAGGATCCAATGGGTTGAAGGTCCAAATTACAGTTCCCTTTCAGTCGGTCACGTTCGACGTACGTCAGTAGTGACCGACGAATTGGGATATCGCTAGAGAGCCCCTATCAGCTTCGAGAAGACTAAAACAAGCCAATGAACATTGGCGTGCGATATTTGCATAACGCACCCCTCCCCATCCGGGGCATATAAAAGGGGGAGGAGATGCAATCGCACTCTGTCTTTCGCTTCGGAGCCAAGCTTTGGTGTCCTACGGCTGAGAAGATCTTCAAAAAAGAAGAAAACAGCACACTCTTACCGTGTTTGGCGCTACGACACTGCAGCGAGTCCACGAGCTTCCGGGTCCGGGCAGCAACATCGGCTGTGAGACAGCGTTCCGCTGTAATCCCAACATTGTTTGGTCTGCGATTTGGCCGGGTCCTGTGTGTGTGTGTTTAACACACTTCGTGACACTCCCTGTGTGTCTCATTCACAAAAGAGCTGTGAGTTTCCCCCTCTATTAGACTTTACAGACGAACCCTGCATCTGGGGAGATGGCATTTCGTCTGTGCGCTACTGGATGTGGTCGTTCCCTGGTCCCTGCTGATGGGCACAATCGCTGTATCACGTGCTTGGGCGTTCAGCACGCTGAGGCCGCGTTTGTAGATGGTTCATGTTCTTATTGTGGGAACATGACTATCGCGGTGCTGAGGTCGAGACTTTCGTTCCTTGGTTCTCAGGGAGCGGGGGTCCCCTCCTCTATGCCCCGTGCGGCCATTTTCTCTGGCTCCGGTCGGAGTGACGGTTCGTCGGCGTGTAGGCAGGGTGACTTGAGGGTCACGGTTAGGGCTTCCCCGCCGAGCGTTGCTCCGCGGGCCCCTGCCGCCTCTACAGCACCGCAGCCAGTGGTGTTACCGCCGTGTCATGCCGGGCCCTCTTCGGAGCGTCCGGTATTGTCCTTCGGTGCACCTGCGGAGGATCAGATGTCGATCACGGTATCGGAAGGCGAGCATGAGTCCTCGGGAGAGGATGACTCGGATCCTGAGTTGATGGCTGTGCTTTCCCGGGCAGCCGAGAGCGTCGGGCTCGTGTGGAACCCTCCACCCTGTCCCGGCCCCTCTCGGCTTGACGATTGGTACCTCGGGGCGGGCCGCGCTGGTCCTCAGCGTCCCGCCCCGATGCCTTTCTTCCCGGAGGTGCACGACGAGATGACCAGGTCTTGGCGGACGCCGTATAGTGTTCGTTCGAGACCAGGCCCCTCGTCCGCCTTCACCACCCTGGATGGCGGAGAGGCTAAAGGCTATACTGGGATCCCTCCAGTCGAACGGTCTGTAGCGATGCAGTTGTGCCCTACGGCCGCCGGCTGGCGTGGTGACCCGCGCCTTCCGTCCCGGGCCTGTAAGTTTTCTTCCTCTCTGACGGAGAAGGCTTATAGAGCTTGTGGGCAGGCCGCCTCCGCCCTGCATGCCATGGCCCTTTTGCAAGTATACCAGGCAAAAGCGTTATCGGAGATGCCACAGGGTGGTCTTGACCAACATCTGTTGGGGGAGTTGCGGGCTGCCACTGATCTCGCCCTCCGGGCGACTAAAGTGACAGCACGCTCCGTTGGTCAAGCGATGGCTACTATGGTAGTCCAGCAGCGCCATCTATGGCTAAACCTGGCTGACATGAGGGAGGCCGATAAATATCGGTTCCTGGACTCCCCCGTGTCCCAGGCTGGCCTATTTGGTGACGCGGTGGAGAGCTTCGCCCAACAGTTCTCCGCTGCCCAGAAGCAGGCTGAGGCGATTAAACACGTTTCATCCGCACTATCAGGCTCGGCTATGCGATTCAGTTCGCCCGGCGTCCCCCGGTGTTCAGAGGTGTCCACTACACTCAGGTGTCACTGGACAGCGCTCCTGTTCTTCAGGCGGAGATTGCTGTCCTCCTGGCGAAGGGTGCAATCGAGCCGGTCCCTCCAGCCGATATGAAGTCAGGGTTTTACAGTCCCTACTTCATTGTACCGAAGAAAGGAGGTGGGTTACGGCCAATCTTGGATCTGCGAGTCCTGAATCGGTCCCTTCACAGGCTGCCGTTCAAGATGTTGACGCAGAAACGCATTTTTCAATGCATCCGTCCCCAAGATTGGTTCGCAGCAATAGACCTGAAGGACGCGTACTTTCATGTCTCGATTCTGCCTCTTCACAGACCCTTCCTACGGTTTGCGTTCGAGGGTCGGGCATATCAGTACAAAGTCCTGCCCTTCGGGCTGGCCCTGTCTCCCCGCGTCTTTACGAAGGTTGCGGAGGCGGCCATTGTTCCCCTCAAGGAACAAGGCGTTCGTATTCTCAACTATCTCGACGACTGGCTTATTCTAGCCAGTTTGCGGGAGCAGTTGTGCGAACACAGGGATCTGGTGTTGGCACACCTCAGCCGGTTGGGTCTTCGGGTCAACTGGGACAAGAGCAAACTCTCCCCCGGGCAGAGGATCTCTTATCTCAGTATGGAACTGGACTCGGTCGCCCTGACTGTGCAACTCACAGAGGAGCGCGTCCAGTTGGTGTTGAACTGCCTGAGTACGCTCAAGTGCAGGACAGCGGCCCCACTGAAAATGTTTCAGAGGCTCCTGGGGCATATGGCATCCGCAGCCGCAGTCACGCCGCTCGGATTGCTTCATATGAGGCCGCTCCAACACTGGCTCCACGGCCGGGTCCCGAGATGGGCGTGGCAACGCGGCACGTTCCGTGTTTCTGTGACACTGAGCTGTCGCCGTGCCCTCACTCGATGGTCAGACCCCTCGTTCCTGCGGGCAGGAGTTCCCCTCGAACAGGTGTCCAGGCACGCTGTGGTTCACACAGACGCCTCGACCTCAGGGTGGGGCGCCACGTACAACTGGCATGCAGCCTCAGGTCTTTGGACGGGGCCTCAGCTGCATTGGCATATCAATTGCCTCGAGTTGCTGGCAGTTCGCCTTGCGCTGGGCCGCTTCAAGGAGCTGTTGACAGGCAAGCACGTTCTAGTCCGCTCAGACAACATCGCGACCGTAGCGTACATCAATCATCAAGGTGGTCTACGCTCCCGCCGCATGTCGCAACTCGCCCGCCATCTCTTGTTATGGAGTCAGAAGCATCTGAGGTCGCTTCGTGCCATTCATGTCCCGGGTGTGCTCAACCGTGCAGCCGACGAGCTCTCACGGCAGCCTCCACTTGCGGGCGAATGGAGACTCCATCCCCAGGTGGTCCAGCTGATTTGGCATTACTTCGGCGAGGCTCAGATAGATCTGTTTGCCTCCCAGGAGAATGCTCATTGCCAGTGGTTCTATTCCCTGACCGCAGGTACTCTCGGCACGGATGCACTGGCACACAGTTGGCCCCGGGGTCTCCGCAAGTATGCGTTTCCCCCAGTGAGCCTTCTTGCTCAACTCTTGTGCAAAGTCAGGGAGGATGGGGAGCAGATCTTGTTGGTGGCCCCTTATTGGCCCACCCGGACATGGTTTTCGGACCTGATGCTCCTCACGACAGCCCCTCCCTGGCCCATTCCTCTGAGGAAGGATCTTCTGACTCAGAGAGGGGGCACCCTGTGGCACCCGCGTCCCGACCTGTGGAACCTCCACGTGTGGTCCCTGGACGGGATGCGGAGGTTCTAAGTGATCTCCCGCAAGCGGCTGTAGACACTATCACTTCCGCAAGAGCTCCTTCCACTAGGAGTCTCTATGCGTTGAAGTGGAACCTGTTCGTTGAGTGGTGCTCTTCTCACCGAGAAGACCCCCGATCATGCTCGGTCAGATCCGTGCTTTCCTTCCTGCAGGAGGGTCTGGAGCGAAGGCTGTCTCCCTCCACCCTCAAAGTGTATGTTGCCGCCATTGCCGCACATCACGATGCAGTTGATGGGAAGTCCTTGGGGAAGCACGATCTGGTCGACAGGTTCCTGAGGGGAGCGAGGAGACTGAATCCGCCTCGTCCCCCCTCCATACCCTCTTGGGATCTCTCCTTAGTTCTTTCATCCCTTCGGCGTCATCCCTTCGAGCCCTTGCAATCAGTCGAGTTAAAAGTACTGTCCCTTAAGACCGTCCTCCTGGTTGCATTGGCCTCGCTCAAGAGGGTAGGGGACCTGCACGCATTTTCGGTCGACGAATCGTGCCTGGAATTCGGGCCTGGTGACTCTCACGTTATCTTGAGACCCCGGCCTGGATATGTGCCCAAGGTTCCTACCACTCCCTTCAGAGATCAGGTAGTGAACCTGCAAGCGCTGCCTTCGGAGGAGGCAGACCCAGCCCTGGCTTTGCTCTGTCCGGTCCGCGCTCTGCGCGTTTACGTGGATAGAACTCGAAGCTTCAGGACCTCAGATCAGCTCTTTGTCTGTTACGGAGGCCAGCAGAAGGGGAAGGCTGTCTCCAAGCAGAGGATGGCCCACTGGATTGTGGATGCCATCGCCCTGGCTTATGATTCCCAGGGCGTGCCTTGCCCGTTCGGGTTGAGAGCCCACTCCACCAGAGGAGTGGCCTCTTCCTGGGCGTTGGCTCAGGGCGCCTCGCTGACAGATATCTGTAGAGCTGCGGGCTGGGCGACACCAAACACGTTTGCTAGGTTTTATAGCTTACGTGTGGAACCGGTTTCTTCCCGTGTACTCGCTTCCACTAGCCGGTAGACGCGTTGAACCTGTTCTATGTGTCGGCTTGCAATGCCATTCCTGCCCTCTGGGCTGGATACGTGCATCTTTGACTCCAGTCGTGTTCCCCGATCGGTGAACCCTGTCGAGTTCCTCCGCCTCCCCTTTCGGCTCGGACATTGCGGAGTGTCTGATGCCAGACCAACATCCATCTTCGATGTTGTCTGTTGGTTGGGTTCCATATGTTGCAATCCCTCTAAGTGAGTGACTCCATATGTGTATTGTCCACGGTTACTCCCTACGGTGAGCCCGTGTCTTCCCTTAGCAGAGTTTCTGCTGTCACCTGCCAGATGAGTCTCCCCCTACTCAGGTGGAGCCATCCCAGGGACTCATATGCGTTCTGCCCTTCGGGCCAGGCCATATGTTCCACGTAAATTCCTTCCCCACTGGGTGGGTAGTGGCTCCGCAGCGCCCCCTACGGGTTCGCTTCCCCAGTGTAGTCTAGTTTACTTAGTGGGTATATCGGAACAGCAGTAGACTTCCTGGCGTAAGCTCGCCCCCTTCTCCGTCCCCCTGGTGCGACGGGCGGCTAGAGCTTGCGCTGGGCACTGGAAGGGGTTCGTAACTGTGGCGTTTTATTTGGGATCCCAATTCGTCGGTCACTACTGACGTACGTCGAACGTGACCAACTGAAAGGGAACGTCTCGGTTACGTATGTAACCCTCGTTCCCTGAAGGAGGGAACGGAGACGTACGTCCCGTCGCCACAGTTTCTGTACCCTTGCTGCAGTGCGGACACCCGTTGTCTCCTCAGCGAAAAACAGAGTGCGATTGCATCTCCTCCCCCTTTTATATGCCCCGGATGGGGAGGGGTGCGTTATGCAAATATCGCACGCCAATGTTCATTGGCTTGTTTTAGTCTTCTTGAAGCTGAAAGGGGCTCTCTAGCGATATCCCAATTCGTCGGTCACTACTGACGTCGACTCCGTTCCCTCCTTCAGGGAACGAGGGTTACATACGTAACCGAGACGTTTCAGTGCAGCTTCAAAGGACTCTACATGATCCCAGATGAGGAATAAGGGTCTTGTCTAGCAAAATGATCATTCATTTTCTTAAAAAATTATATACTTTATAACCACAAATGCTCATCTTGCACTAGCTCTGCGATGTGCGACGCATTACGTAATCACGTTGTATAGGTCACATGTGACGTCGGCGGCAGTACCGCGGTTGGACGGAAACTCATTTTCTCCTCCAATTTCAAAATCGTCTGACATTGGTGTTTTACTTTTTTTTTTTTGTAAAGGCCGTTTGACTTAGTCTTTGTACATTACTTCCACGTGTGACCTTTCCAACATGATTATATAATGCGTGGCGCATCACAGAGCAGTGCAAAGATGAGCATTTGTGGTTAAAAAGTATATAATTCATATTTTTTCTTTAGAAAATGACTGATCGTTTTGCTAGATAAGACCCTTATTCCTCATCTGGGATAATGTAGAGCCCTTTGAAACCTTATTTAAATTGCAATTTGGACCTCTAACTCGTTGAACCCTATTGAAGTCCACTATATGGAGAAAAATCCTGGAATGTTTTCCTCAAAAACCTTAATTTCTTTTTGACTGAAGAAAGAAAGACATAAACATCTTGGATGCCATGGGGGTGAGAACATTATCAGGAAATTTGAATTCAGAAGTGAACCAACCCTTTAAACATTTGTCAGGCTTTCTCAAACTGGGGGTTTGTGTAGGAACTGCAGGGGGTTTGTAAATTGATGAAAAGCTAATAATGAATTAAATCTTACAAATGTTAAATTAAAAGCAAAATATTTTAAAATAAAACACTTACTTAAACATATTTTACTTGTTTATGTGGCCTCTCAATTTTCCATGTAATTATAGCTGCCTAACTAATGGCAGTTCTTGTGTGTCCAATTCCACAAAACTTGAAGACTTTCTAAACATATATATGTACAATATGTTGTTTCAGAAAATAAAATTTAAAAGATAAAATTAGGAGAATTAGGGACAATTGTTAAATTAGGAATAGTTTACTGATATTTTGTGAATATTAAGTAATCATGCATTCAATGAAAAAGTAACCGTAGTGATTACGAGTATTTTAAAATGTAATATAGTCTAATTACAAGTATTTAATTTTAGGAATCTGATACATAGTGCTTTTTTTCTTTGGTCATGTTTTATTTTATCTAAGCCATGAAGTTAGTCAATCAATCAATCAATCAATCAATTGATTGCTCAATCAGTAAATAAATAAACATGCATGAGGCCCCTGAATATAAGTGCATCCTCATGCACAGACATATTCATACACACAAGCGCTCCCCAACGCACAGGGACACATTATTCACACACACACGCAAGGCTGCATTCCCCTTCCATCAAGAAAGCCAGTAAAAAGTCTGTGACTATGATCAATGTTTATTGCTCTTGGCACTTCGTCAGAAGTTCCCTTACCTGGATGTGGCTAATTAATCGTGTCAGGCACAAGAAGTGCAAAGCAACTCATATATGGAGATGAGATCAGCAGTGGAGCAGAGCAGAGAGGAGCCGGGCTGGGCCGAGCTCTCTGCTGACTGGAGATCAGCCTCTGCACTGGAAAAAAAATATGTTGCAACCTAAATCCCAGTCCAATTACACAAGCTGCAGGCTCATGCAAGTATGCATTAACAAATAAACAAATGAGTTTGCGATGCTAATAAAGCGCTGGCTCAGATAGAAACTTTTTAGATTCGCTTTTTGCCATTACAACTTGTGAGTTAAGAAGAGTGTGATCATTTTTCATGTGTATGAAGGGCACATTCTGTGAATATGTTTCCCTTTCCTACTGTCCCATTACATTTTGAAAGCTTTAGAGGCACAACTGTTGTATTTTTATTTATGATAATGATTCTGATAGTGAGGCTGTTAAAATAGTGATTTCAGTGTCCAACATTTTACATTCAACACTGTTTCTTTTATCCAACAAGTGACATAATTGTAAAATATGAAATTATATTATATTAGTCTTTACAAAAATTGTAGTCTCTCTTTCTCTGTCTATATACTTATGATCAGACCACAGTTAATTTTTTATTGATTACGTGATTGTATATTCACACAATGCCAGTAAATCATTATTATTTATACTATGGGGTCATAGAATGCTCGAATCTGACTGGTTAACCAACGTTCTAAGGCGTGCAATTATTTTCAGGAAAACGCAAGGCTAAAGTAGTTCTAGGCAAGTCTTGACCGCATATTACGTCTAAAAACGCGTGGAAAGCGCGGCGGCGTCGCTTTATCCTTTCCAAAGCGCTTGCGCTCCCGTGGCATCTGTCGTTGCTATGCAACCATGATCTGCGCTCTCCACGAGGACGAGGACGTTTCAGCAAAGGATAAATTGATTTCTAGCCCTTGCATTAGCTTTACTACTAGATATATTATGGAGATGAGATATAAAAAACACCCTGTACAGCTATGATCAGCTGTTCGGCTGATCTTTCGATGTTTTGCTACGGAAAGGCCGAAGCTGATCGGTTGGTTCTTGTCACATGACCTGCAGTGCGCTTGTGGCATTCTGAAAAGTTGAGAATTTTTTCATCTCGATGCGCCTGGAAAACGCACGGCATGTGCATCGCGACCACGCCGCTTCCATTATAAGCACGCCTGCCGCACGGCTACATTTGAAATAATGAATTTGAGCATGCAAAAGATGCGATATGTGAACGATGAAATCGAAGAACGAACTGATGTGACGTCATTTTGAACAAAATCAGGCCAAAATGAAGTTCGTTTTGTGTTCTTTTTGGAAGTTCGAAACGACTTGCCAAAGCGAACTTTCAGGAAAAGTTCGCTCCAGCTGCAAAACACCTTTGTACTACCATTGGTCCGTGACAATAACGTAATAGGAGGTGGGCGCTGAGGCTCCGCCTTCACTCGCGTGGAACTGTTCTCTGACTCATTTCATTACTCGAGTTTGTCAAGGTAAGAGCTCTGTGGGTGAAAACATGAACATGCTGGATAGCCGCTTTATAGTACAAAATGAAGTTGTGATGAAATGAGGCACTGACACTGTTTTTCATGTTTGATACTGTAAAGCTGCTTGTTTTTAAGCAATATATTGAATAAAGTGTTATATAAACAAATGTGACATGACTGGAGTGCTAATTTGTAGAGCTCGTGCTAACATACCAATGTTGTTATGATCAGACGCTTTGTGCTTTCTATAAAAGCTTTCTATAAAAATGCTTGCTGTTTTCTCATTTTTTATGTTTATTTTGTTACTGAGAAGAAAGCGCGCAGCACATTTACATAAGCGCCGCTCTCAGCAGTGTGGGCGACGTCAGATGTTCGATTACAGTATATCGCTGCTCACGTATTTTGAACTTTGTTTTACCCCTAAACGAAGAACGAAAAAGAACTTCGCTTGAAGTATATCTGGGCATTTACAGTTCCATATCACTGCGGCAAATGATTTCAGTTATTTCAATAGGTCCTACAGCCTTCAACCGCACATAAAACAAAACTCACAAAGACACTGACCAAGCAAATAAATATAGTAAATAGAATGAAAACGACAAATTATTGTTATGGTTTTTGCACACAAAATACGTTTATTGTGTCCTGAAAACGCATACTCTTTCTACATGACATTTCTCACCAGCGAGGTAATAACTGTGCAGTTCTTGAGATAAACTTATTGTTTCGCTATTAGTAGAGAAACTGCTGCCGTGAGAGATGCACAGAGTCAGGTAGGCTAATTCATATATACTGATTCTCTCTCTCTCTCTCTCTCTTTCTCAACTGCGTTAATAACTGTATTATTCTGCTATCAAGGCTCAAGCCTCTGTTACTAGTTCTGAAATGATGTTTTGGAATTAGCAACGAAGGCTTGGGATGAGATGCGTAAGATATTATTCCCACACACAAGAGTATTTTAAAGACAAAAACCTGACAAATGTGTCTTGTGTCTTGAAACAGTGTCCTGAGGTGTGGTAACTGCAGTTTAAGCGGAATAATTGACTCTGGGCCATTGAATTATTAGAAAATAATGCACACCCGAGGTGTAAAGGTCTGCATTACCACCTCGGGTGTGCATTATTTTCTAAGAATTCAACAGCTCGTCGTGAATTATTCCTTGCTTATTGATTCTCCCTCATTCTTCCTTTTCATGTTTTAAATTTTCCTTTCTAAAAAGGCATATTGCTTACATTCAGGATGTCTTCTAGTTTTATGAAATTGCAACATTGAACATTGCATATGGAATCAACTCCTGACGAACAAATTAATTATTATGAGTCATTTAACCATGTATTGCTATGTCTTTGGAAGGCTTTTTTTTTTTTTTTTTTCCTTTCAAACACATTTTATTATACATTTTATTATTTTAAAATGATTTATTTTAATTTTAATATAAAAATTCCATAAGGAACCCCAGTCTGGGAAACCCTGCTGTAATGTAATGTTTAATGCACATTTTGTTGTTAACAAAGAATGGAATATATTTTCTTTCTCTTTGTATTTTCAGTTATTTCAATATGGTACAATATTATCATATTCAATTTAATGTAGTGTCAACTAGTTCAAAAGTAATCTAAAAGTATTCAAGTAGTCAGATTACATTACCTAAATTGTGTAATGTAATGCATTATGTTACTAAATACAATGTAATTTGGAATCAGTAATCTACCCAGCAGCGTATATACAAACCCGATTCCAAAAAAGTTGGGACACTGTACAAATTGTGAATAAAAAAGGAATGCAATAATTTACAAATCTCATAAACTTATATTTTGTTCACAATAGAATATAGATAACATATCAAATGCTGAAAGTGAGACATTTTGAAATGTCATGCCAAATATTGGCTCATTTTGGATTTCATAAGAGCTACACATTCCAAAAAAGTTGGGACAGGTAGCATTAAGAGGCCGGAAAAGTTAAATGTATATATAAATAACAGCTGGAGGACCAATTTGCAACAGATTATGTCAATTGGCAACATGATTGGGTATAAAAAGAGCCTCTCAGAGTGGCAGTGTCTCTCAGAAGTCAAGATGGGCAGAGGATCACCAATTACCCCAATGCTGCGGCGAAAAATAGTGGAGCAATATCAGAAAGGAGTTTCTCAGAGAAAAATTGCAAAGAGACTGAAGTTATCATCATCTACAGTGCATAATATCATCCAAAGATTCAGAGAATCTGGAACAATCTCTGTGCGTAAGGGTCAAGGCCGGAAAATCATACTGGGTGCCCGTGATCTTCGGGCCCTTAGGTGGCACTGCATCACATACAGGAATGCTACTGTAATGGAAATCACAACATGGGCTCAGGAATACTTCCAGAAAACATTGTCGGTGAACACAATCCACCGTGCCATTCGCGGTTGCCGGCTAAAACTCTATAGGTCAAAAAAGAAGCCATATCTAAACATGATCCAGAAGCGCAGGCGTTTTCTCTGGGCCAAGGCTCATTTAAAATGGACTGTGGCAAAGTGGAAAACTGTTCTGTGGTCAGACGAATCAAAATTTGAAGTTCTTTTTGGAAAACTGGGACGCCATGTCATCCGGATGAATGAGGACAAGGACAACCCAAGTTGTTATCAGCGCTCAGTTCAGAAGCCTGCATCTCTGATGGTATGGGGTTGCATGAGTGCATGTGGCATGGGCAGCTTACACATCTGGAAAGGCACCATCAATGCTGAAAGGTATATCCAAGTTCTAGAACAACATATGCTCCCATCCAGACGTCATCTCTTTCAGGGAAGACCTTGCATTTTCCAACATGACAATGCCAGACCACATACTGCACGGCTGCGTAGAAAAAGGATCCGGGTACTGAAATGTCCAGCCTGCAGTCCAGATCTTTCACCCATAGAAAACATTTGGCACATCATAAAGAGGAAGATGTGACAAAGAAGACCTAAGACAGTTGAGTAACTAGAAGCCTGTATTAGACAAGAATGGGACAACATTCCTATTTCTAAACTTGAGCAACTTGTCTCCTCAGTCCCCAGACGTTTGCAGACTGTTATAAAAAGAAGAGGGGATGCCACACAGTGGTAAACATGGCCTTGTCCCAACTTTTTTGAGATGTGTTGATGCCATGAAATTTAAAATCAACTTATTTTTCCCTTAAAATGACACATTTTCTCAGTTTAAACATTTGATATGTCAAATGTCGAAATTTGAAACTTCCACATCATTGCATTCTGTTTTTATTCACAATTTGTACAGTGTCCCAACTTTTTTGGAATCGGGTTTGTATATAATATTTAGTTTGATTTTCTGAGTTTAAGCACCTCCTTTCACTGAACATTGTTGAAACAGAAAAAATAATAATACCATATTCATTGGAACATGCTGGAGACTGCATGAATTTATGTTTAGCTTTATAGACATGCACACTCCATAGGACCACATTAGAGTTTTACCTGGGTTTAATGTGTAATTGATTTTTTTCTAGGCACTGCAGCAAGGATGTAGTTTGTGACTGCGGCGTCTCAGTTCAGATTGACTGAGGTGCTTTCAGCACTCTAATGAGTGTTGTAAATTACCAACCTTAAAGCGAGTCTGCACTATGCTGCAAGAGATGGTATTTTAAAGGAAAAAATGGCCAAGAAATTTATTATTCTTCTGTGATATGAATGAGTGTGACTACTTTCACTTAATGTTAAAAGTAGGTCCGCTGATTTACAACATGTCATTTCCCAACAAGAAGCAAAAGCGTAATTCAGGGATAGTAAAACACTTTACGATGCATTATTAAATCGACAATTTAATGTGCTAACTTGAAAATGTGTTAGCGGAGAATATACTCATATTTGAAAATACATCAAATAGGTTGCCCCTGTTGAACAAATGGCAAGAGTGGTCCCCAAAAAATCATATGTTTTCCAACTTTTTTTAAAAATGTAAGCAGTTCTCTATTGTGAATAGTCAATACTGCTAAATGACACATTAAAGACACATTATTTTATTAAGCAAATTAATTAAGCACCATCATAGAAGATCCTAGTAATTATTCATAAACTACTCAAGACTACTTGAGACTATTAGTCTGTCCAGTGATAATCAAAGTAGCTAGATGAGCAGGATTTTCACATACTTATGTTACTATATTGTGTATTTTAGCACAACTAACATACAGTATTGACCAATCAAAATCCAGAACTGCAACTATCCATTGTAGAATAACCATTAGGACAAAGCGGCATACAAGTTTATTATTTAAGCTTTTGATTATTTCAGGTGATCATGTGGCATAATTCATGCCTAAAGGCCCATTCACACCAAGAATACTAACTATAAAGATAACTATAAAGATAAAAAGGGCTTGACATTAACTTTTTTTGCTCACCAGCCACTGTGGCTAGTGGTTTTCCAAAGTTACTAGCCACTTAGTATTTTCACTGGCCACAATTTTGACATCAATACCAAGGGAAAAACTGCTATATAATTTTTTTATATTTAACCCTTAAATGCATGACTGTTTCGCCAATCATTCTTACATATTCGGGTCTTTATCGACCCGGATCTATATCTAACATGGAAGGATCTCTACCTGTCGCGATAATATAAAACTACTCTGATATTAGAGTAACAATTACAGAAGAATAAAATAAATCGTATTTTGTTACCTTTTGGAGCTTGAAAGGGCTCAGTTTGAGCAGATGTTTTATGCCATCATCACTGTCCTTGTCAGAGCTCATTTCGCAGTAAATTTAGCAAATAATGGCCTATTTTTATGTTTGAGGTTATGAATATGAGCCCATTCGTGATCTCAAACGTATTCTCAAAACTACATAATTTTCAACATCTTCAAAATCAATATTTCGATCACTAACAGCTTCACCAGATCCATCCAGTGACAGTTACAGGCATATTTCATTGCATTCAGTACTTGCTCTGCAATAAATCGCTGAGCCATTTCATGTTTTTCTTATTATTTAGTTTTCTGTCTGAATGAGTCATCACTTCAGCATTGTATATCAGACATTGCCACCTTGTAGAATAAAGGTGAATTGCACGTATTCCGTCATCTAAGATTCAATTATTGTTGTGCAGAAAAAATATACGTACACTCATACACACCTCGGGTCGTTTGCGACCCTATACAATTTTTACAAAAAAATGAATACAAAAACAGGCATTCTTTTATAATCTTATGATTTTTTTTCTTGTTATATTCTTTATAATGAATTGATTGAGGAATACCAAGAAGGTTGATGTCTAACTTTAAAAAATGAATGAGGAGGAGGGTAATGAATGACGTCCCGGGTCACTAAAGACCCGAGGTACGCATTTAAGGGATATATTATCTCATAATATTGGCAGCAGGTATATTAGGCTGCTGTCACTTTAAGATCCATTATACTGTTAAACATTTATAGAATGATAGAATATCATCAGTATGATATTCTAATGTTGATCTAGCTTACTGTTAGTCACATACAGCTAACAGACTAAAACATAGAATAACATTATAACTTTCAATGCAGTTTAGTATGATAGTGTAACGTTAGACTAAGTGAAACAGTGCTGCATTACCTCACAATTTTAATTTGTCAAATAAACTGACCTGTATGAGTAGTTTTTCAGCATTTGCGAGTTTTTTGGTAGAATTAAATGTCCTTATTCCTTTATATCCCCTGGGACTCACGTGTGGCACTGATATCTGTCTCTCATTAGCAATCTGGCCCGCGATTATCGGCCACTCCCTGCTTCATACCACAGTCATGTTTAAAAACATGAACGCTTTCATTCATCCATAAACATTATTTCCCCATAAACATTATTAGATCCATTGGCATGACAACAAGTTTCATGATTCCACACTCTTCACTGCATCATCAGTCTACGCCTTTGTTATTGTTTTGAAGAGTTATCAACCCCTAGCGGCGAAAAAAAATACATGTTGTGCCTTTAAAAAATAACTGAATACTCGCCAAGGCCAGCATTTTGACACTATTTTGTGTGTATGTGACTGTTTGAGTGCAATAAGCAGTGAAAAAGAACTCAATTTAGTGCTGAGAGGTGGCTTTATGTGCACACGCTTTGGGTGTGAGCACAAAATCTGTGGAAATTAGTAAAATTATGCACAATATTATGCACAATCCCATGCCGAAAGCCCTGTAACACCAACAATATTCATCCAGAGCAAATGAAACAAATGAGTGAGGGGAGGCGGGTTTGTGTGTCAACTCGCTGTCGGAGAGATGAGAGAGAGAGAAAGAGCTGGTATTGTCTATCTGTTCTGCAGAAAATAAGTATTGGAAGCATTTCAGATATTTCAGTATCGATATGTATGGAAAATCTATATTTTTGACAACACTGCATTGCATTTAGTTTATTATTTCAGATGCCTTTAAAAGACTACAACTGAAAAATGTACATGTTATATATATAATTTAACCCGCCAAAGTTGGAGTGACTGTGTTACACACCACGGCTGAATTCCGCCCGCATTTGGTGGGTTGGCAAGTGTTAAAGGGATAGTTCACCCAAAAATGAAAATTGTACACAAAATGATGATTTTTAACTCAAACCGTTGCAGTCTGTCAGTCGTATAATGCATGTCAATGGTAACAAAATGTATGAGAGTAAAAAAAACATGCACAGACAAATCCAAATTAAACCCTGTGGCTCGTGACGACACATTGATGTCCTAAGACACGAATCGATCGGTTTGTGCAAGAAACCGAACAGTATTGTACGCCAGAGCGCGTACACACCTCACGCACGGGATGCCGTGCGCGTGCTCAAGACAGTTGGACATAGTGGTGTATTAGAGGTAAAAATGATATAAATACTCTCGCACAAACCGATCGTTTTGTATCTTAGGGCATCAATGTGTCGTCTCGAGCCGCAGTGTTTATTTGGATTTGTCTGTGCATGTTTTTTTTTTACTCTCATAGATTTTGTTACCATTGACATGCATTATACGACTGACAGACGGCAACGGTTGGAGTTAAAAATCATCATTTGTGTTCTACTGAAGAAACAAAGTCACCTACATCTTGGATGCCCTGAGGGTAAGCAGATAAACATCAAATTTTCAATTTTGGGTGAACTATCCCTTTAATGTCAAGCCCTGATAATAACTATATTATGCTTATTATACGCGCACACAGCAGTTATGTCATCTGCCGCTTTTTTTTTTTTTTTTTTTTTTGCTGGAAAAGTTTTTTTTGCTGGAAGATCAGCTGGAAAAATCAATCTGAAAGTGATTCCAATGATATCGTTCCCTATTCTCATACAATTGGATTGATTATTAAAACTTTATAGTTATAGTTATAGATATTGTTGTCATCCTTGGTGTGAGCAGCCCTCAATACTGCAAATCCAATCATTTTAAAACAGTCTTCATATGCTTTTGTGAAGTATGAATTAACATAACATGAATTAGCATAATAAAGCAGTGTGCATTTCAACCTCAAAAACATTATTATCGACCACGACCACCACAAAAGTCCACCTTTCCATTCTATGCATAGTATAGATGTATTAAAATACATTATGTTTACCATGCCCTGTGGCTGTTATGGAAATCACATGACTTAAATTGGCAGCTGTGAACGATAGCACCTGCAAACAACTTGGCGGTTGTTCTCGTGGTCTGGCGGGAGTCTTACTGCGCAATTTAAACAAAGACTGATCATTGAGGCAGAAAAAAAGCAGGGTTGCGAGGAGAGAGGGAGGCCTGACAGCACATGATTGATGATTGGTCGGCACCCTAAGCCTGACACCCACCACTCACCCGTTCTGCATTTACAACAAAGTCACCAGTGTGTCGTCCGCCTGCGCCCTACCCCGGCGCAGCCAATCAATACGCTGCGGCCCAACACTCCAAATCACACTCGACCACATACTGCTGAGTAGACACAAGACACGGGAGGGCACATCGTACATGTAGATTAAAAATCTGCCAACGGTAACCTTAGCGTGGAGCGTGCATGCGCACACTTACACCGAAGACACACACAGGCACTCACGTTACGCGCCGAAATGTGGGTCTGCTCATGCTGAGATGAACTGAGAGATAGAAGGACAAAAATAGTGCCCAATGCCAGAATAATCAAACTCTCAGTGCAAAGCATTGTAAACACTTGAATTCTAAGTTTGTTTTTAAACTCTAGTGTTTACTTTTTCAGAATATCACATGAATGAAGTCAACCAGGACCAACTGCAGTCCAAAGAGAGCAACTCTGAGAATGGATGTTTGAGAAACACCACTACAGTATACAACAGTAACAGGTTCTTATTATGGGTTTATTTAGACATTTCTTAATTCAATTTTTATGGGTTTATTTAGACATTTCTTAATTCAATTTTTGTTTTTAGACATTTTTACACACAAAACTGTTATTATATGCTTTCAAATTTATGGCTTTTGCAACTAAAAACTGTGAGTTACCATATAATGTATGGTAAAAAAAAAAAAAAAAAAAGTAACCTGAAATGGTAACACTTCAGTAACACTGAAATGGTTTTTTTAACTAGTTGCTTGTTAGCATGCATATTACTAGAATATTGGCTGTTTATTAGTACTTATTAAGCACATATTAATGCTTTATTCTGCATGACCATATTCTACTTAATCCTACCTAATAATACCTAAATTTAACAACTACCTTACTAACTATTAATAAGCAGTAAATTAGGAGTTTATTGAGGGAAAAGTCGTAGTTAATAGTGAATACATGTTTCCTATACTAAAGTGTTACCTATTTTTGTTAACAGTAATGTACATTAGTGTGTTTTGTGTTACATGTTGTGTTATTTAGTTATTGTATTATTTTAATGTCATTTGTGTTACCCTCATGGTGTTTTGTCTTTGTGTGTATGACCCTGTTAAGTATTGACCATGTTTTATGAACAAGTCGCTTATGATGAACTTTGTTTTTCACGTGGCTTTCTGTTGTGCCACCTGTATTATTGTGGTGGTTGGAACGTTTTAAAGTAAAAACACAGAGTTTGGTAGTCTAAGTAGGTATATTACCAATATGTCACTTAAAGAAAATAGGCTGCAATACTGTAAAGTATTATTACAATTTAAAAGAACTGTTTTCTCTTTCAATATAGTTTAAAATGATGGGAAAGCTGAATTTTCTACATTCTTCAGTGTCACATGATCCTTCAGAAATCATTCTAATATGCTGATTTGGTGCTCAAGGATAGATTCGATTGATCAATATGAGAGTAAAGATTTCTGTTTCAAATAAATGTTGTTCTTTTGAACTTTTGAAGGATCATGAAGACTGGAGTAATGATGCTGAAAATTCAGTTTCGCCATCACAGAAACAAGTTACATTTTAAAACACCCAGTTAAATTGCAATGAAATGTAATATTACTTTTTTTTTTTTTTTTTTTTTTTTACTGTATTTTTGATCAAATACATGTAGCCATGGTGGGCTTAAGAGATTTTAAATTATTAAAAAGTTGTACTTCCATGTCCGTCAACCCTGTTACCATTATATTTTATTCTTTCAAAATCACTATTAAATAAAAAGTCTTAAAGACATTATTCTTTAAAAAAGTGAACTCTTCAAAGACAATTCAAAGTCTTCTCTTTTTATTACCTTAAATTATGTCTTTTTTGCCAGTGGGCAACAATCTTAAAATGTCAACCGTGTTGCCATAATTTTGTATTGTAAACAACAGAACAACTGACAATGACATTCGGAAATTTAAATTCCCTTTCTAAAAACACTTTGTAGTTTATGACCTTGAGAACAAGAATTGTAATGTCAAATTAAACTGCAGAGCTGTCAACCCTGTTACCGTTTTTTTTTTTTTTTTTTTTTTAAAGCGTATTATATCACAACATATTAAAACTTATTATTTATATTGTAATGGCACAATGTAACTTATTAAGTCTTAAACACATGATTAATAAAATGTTAAAAATCTTACAAAAGATGAATTCTTCTTATTGAACTGAAGCACCTATCACATAATAATCAAAACTTTTTCTTTGGTTTTAGCTTCCTCTTTGTATTTTCATGGTTTGTTGTAAAAGATATTTTCAGGGTTATGATTCTATTGGGTGACAGAGGAGATGTGTTTTCAATTAACTCCTGATCCAGGGACTGATGGTAATACAATCTAGCAGAGATTTTAATCTTTTTTGCAAATGTTCAGATTTGCGTATGTGTGCGCGCGTGTGTCTTTCTGCTAACTGTTATTATCAGTCATAAAACCAGAAGTAGTAATAAGATATATAATAGTCTTACTGAAATTATTTATTATCATGATTTTGTCTTTTATAGTTTGGTCATTATCTGCCAAACCAGACTAGTATTCGTATTTTGGCCATAATTCGCTCTCAGATTGATCTCTGCTGCCATTCAAGTCAAGCAGCCACTGACTCAAGGACACAGGAATCTAAATCAGCAGTTCAGAAACCCACCATACAGCAAAGAGATGGCTTTCATTGAGGATATGACATTTGCTGCAGTATTGTCATCTGTTCCTTAGGGACATGTCAGCGTCCTTATTAAGTACAATTAGTGTGAATGGAATAAAACAGTAGTTGGAGTTTTGTTTTTCAACACTAAACCTGCTGCTCCATAGTGCTGAAAGTAAAATAAATCTTTTGCAATACAGTAAATCTATGATGACTCAACTACTGGACTTTGTTCTAATTATGTGTTTTTAAAAAAATCATCCAGCACCATTCAGTTCTGTCTGCTTCAAGACATTACAGACAAACCTACAGAACCATTTTCGGAAATGGTTGCCTCCGGACATAAGAAATATCTTGAAGGATATGAGAAAATCTATTTTAAATGATTAGGTACATTATTTGTTTTTGCACAAATTCCTCTTCACGACAATATAAGAGCTTCAATAGTTCTTTTCTTTCATTTAAAGTGATGAGTGATGAGTGTCATATTAGCATTGAATTAATTTACCCCATTACAATAACATTCACGTCTCATGAAAGGTGTGCATATATCTATTCATGAGCTAATAATGGAATGCCTTTCCATCATAATTATGTAGCATTCATAACTATTTACGGTCTCTTAAAGAACATTTTAATCATCGCTTTTCAAAACTGTCAAAAAAAAAAAATATATATATATATCTCCATCATTTCCATCTGAATTAAAAATGTCTTCTCCTGAATGTATGCTATAAAAAATTAAATCAATATAAACGGATAGTTATACATAGTTGGATAAGCTGAGTTCAAAGTTGTTATAAAATCTCACACTTGTGGCTCAGACTAGCCTATATCAGGGTTGGAAATTAACACGGACTTGGGCAAAAATGCCAGCAAAATGAACAAAAATGCCCCTCAAATTCAAAATAAGTGTCAAAAAATGCC
The DNA here is from genome assembly GCF_018812025.1 of Megalobrama amblycephala. Classification (NCBI taxonomy): domain Eukaryota; kingdom Metazoa; phylum Chordata; class Actinopteri; order Cypriniformes; family Xenocyprididae; genus Megalobrama; species Megalobrama amblycephala. The sequence continues at coordinate 23,432,734 of NC_063053.1, read as the reverse complement.
CCTGCTCAATTAAGCTAGATCTAGTATGGCTGTAGTGAAATGTGAAATAAATGAAAATTGTCGATTGCATTACATTTACATTCATTTGTTGTCACATTTCTTTTTACGCGCGGTTTGCAGCGTTGAGCATTATAACCAATTGCACACGTTTCTGCTGAGCTCATGAATGCAATGTCCAATCAGGGGTGTTTTGAGGTGTTCATCACTGCGGAGAAAGCCAGAGTTGTTTGGTGCGCAAGTTGAATTTTGAATCTGCACGAAGTCTGCGTTCACAAAATCATAAACAACAAAGTGCATAAAAGATTAATTTTGCAGTGTAGAGAGCTTCATTGATTAACGAGAGTTTGTGCGAAAGTGCAAAACTCACATTAGACTGAAGTCATGGACCGTTTCAGTGTTCTTTGCTCGCTTTTGTAGTTTTGTTTTTATGCTACCTTGATTTTCTAACCCACAAAAAGCAATAAACAAATTCGGTTCCAGCTTGTTTTGTCTGTATTCAGAAAATTTCTATGAATCGACATTAATAATCATTACAATATTAAAGGGTTAGTTAGTAAGACCTTCGTTCATCTTTGGAACACAAATTAAGATATTTTTGATGAAAGCCACCGTTCTGACGTTGAACTTGGAAGCGCTGAACATAAACAGCACGGAGAATGACACAGAAGAGAAGATATTGTTGAATAAAGTCATTATTTTTGTTTTGTTTTTGCTCACAAAAGTATTCTCATCGCTTCATAACATTAAGTTTGAACCACTGCAGTCATGTCGACTGTTTTAACGACTGCATTTCTGGACCTTGGAAGTTTGATTATATTGCTGATGAGCCATATACCTCTCGGATTTCATCAAAAATATCTTAATTTGTGTTCTGAAAATGAACGAAGCTCTTACAGGTGTGGAACGACATGAGGTTGAGCAATTAATGACAGAATTTTCATTTTTGGGTGAACTAACCCTTTGTCAGCAATCATCAATAATGATTGTTGATCACCTTCACCCTCTAAAGAGCTCCTGTTTTTTAATTTATAGGCTATTTATTTTATGCAATTTTTGTGTAAATGCCTGAACATGAGCAACATTAAACAATCTGTGAAAATAAGCAAATGCCATATCAGATGCAGCTTCTGTTCCACCTTTGCAGTGTAAAAACGGCTTTTGTTGATGTTGAAAAACAATCGATTGGTAACAGTTTATATTAATGCAATTTATTAAGGTAACTGGTAAACGTAAGTATTACAACAACACAGATAGATTTAATAAGGTAATTATAAAAAATGCTCAAAGGTAAAAATAAATAAATAATAATAATAAAGAAAATGCCCCAGGAAATCAATTCCAGGGGGCAACTATTGCTTCTTACTGAAAAAGTTAATTTCTGACCTTGATTTATTTTACTTAATTGCCTGACAAACAGCCTACGGTTAGAATAATGAACTATATTAAGAACTTTTCATGATTATTAATATTAATAAATGTAAAATAATGATAATACAAATGTAATGTTACATGTTCCACATGGCTCCGGAAGGTTAATAAAGGCCTTCTGAAGCAAACCTATGTGTTTGTGTAAAAAAACAAAAAACAAAAAACAAAAACATATTTAACAAGAAATGAAGTAAAATATCTAGCTTCCGCCAGACCACCTTCTGCTTTTTGAAGAATACAGAAGGTGGTCTGCTAGATATTTTACTCCATAACTTGTTACATATGGATATTATTTTTACACAAACGCATCGCTTCACTTCAGAAGGCCTTTGTGGAATATGTTTATGATGGATGGATGTGGATTGAGACACGTTCTTCGGCTCATACTCGTTTGGTAACGCATACTGCCATTATAAAGCTCGGATGAGTCAGGATTTATTAATATTTCTACAATTGTGTTTGTCAGAGACAAGCAAGTCATATACACCTAGGATGGCTTGAGGGTGAGTTAAGCTTGGGCTGATTTTCATTTGAAAGTGAACTAATCCTTTAATGAACATTGGTGTCTTTTATCATATTTCTGTTTTATAAAAGCAATAAACTACATAAAGAGGAGTTCATTTTTTAATAAAAAAATACATTTCTAGTTATGATGTGGTTTCTCTTTACTTCTCTCTCTGTTTGATGTACTGTATTTCCCTGCTGCCTGATCTGTCCCAAGGTCTGAGTGTAACACAAGCTCTGCATCAAGTTACAATAGTGACATCTAGTGTGTCTGTTCATATTTCCTTTCAAAAGCAAGTGCATGCAAGGGCTCTGCTGTTTATACAGAAAGCAACAAGCTTCTTAGGACACCATCCCATCAACCTGTCCAGTACTTTTTTTCATCTGATTTTGATTGGCAGACAGTACATCTTTACATCTTTACACTTCATTTTAAGGTTTTCGTATTACAGTGAATACTGAGTAAAAATAGTTAAGCATATACTTACTAGTTGCAAGTAATTAAGCACAATTCATAGTAATTACTATAGTAACTATGTGTAATGTGTAACAAAGGCACTGTAAAATAAAGTGTTATCCTAAAATCATTGTAAATCTAGATGCGGGGGAAACGGACAGGAATGATTGAAATTTGCAATACTAATGTAAAAAAAAAATAGATAAATGCAGTTTAATAAACAGATGGAGGTCCAGTAGTTTGAGTTAAATTCATTGCAAAAGTTTAATACTAAAGGCCAGAGGTCTAGAACAAACACAAAGCAGATTGATTGAGAAAAATCAATACAGTGCCACCTTTAAATCACTGTAATATGCTTGATTATCACATTTATGTATACATACAAAGTGTTAACATTTTTCAACCATCGTAACAAAAATACAACAATCAAAACAAAAAGATTTAGTATTAAACATGTGCGTTAGTTTTTGTGTGTGATCCTCTTTGTGTATGTGTGTGTTGTGTGGTTTCGGAGCAGTCTAAAGTGGTGGGCAGTATGCATAATGGAGTTCCCATGCAGCTGTAAATAATTCATGCAGCAGGAAAAGAGGGTAAGCATTGACCTGCTGCATTTTCATACATTAATCTCGTCCTGACTAATGGAAGAATGCACTGAGCTGAGAGAGAGAGAGCGCACTTCTGCTCGCAGACGTCATGTGTTTTCCGGGTTGCTACTGGAGGTAAAGTCAAATATCTGCTGTGCTGCTGCACATGTGTGGTCAAGATATTCTATAGGAATGATGAGTTAAAAACCTTCTCACTTCTTGTTATTTGTAAATAAACATTAATATATTTTTTTTATTTTTGTGTTACATTATACAAAATTAATGGAAATCAATAAACTGGAAAAACTGGAAATCACTCATCTACTGTGTACTGACTGATCTTTAGCCTCTGTATAAGACTGAAGATTCTCATATATTATTTATTATTTTTAGAGTAGGCATCCCCATACAGTGTATTAGCAGGAGTTCTCGGTAATTCAAGTAAGTATTAATCTAATTGCATTTTTGCCCCACACATAAATAGAAGCAGCATTAGTGATCACTAGAGATGAATAAATATTGCATCAAGTCTTTGTTATTTGCAGAGAGCCAGAGTTCGTAATGGTGCACTTTTCCATACAATCATTTATCCATCCATTAAAACAAAAGGTTACATTCCTGAGATGATGCCACTTCATGCTGAGGAACACGCATTACCTACCCTCACCCTATGGTTCTGTCCCAAAGTCTACTGAGCGGCAACATTTTAAGGCATCATGGACATCATCGTAGACGCAAATGATTTTTGACCCAAAAGGGTCAAAACACAAAATCATTTTGGAATGCACAGATCTCTGAAATTAATCGGAAAGAAGGCAAGTCCATATACAGTTTGTATTTCAAACAAGGTAAAAGTCTAATCAATTTGTAAATCTGTTTTATAACTGTGATCGGGTCTAATATTTCTATATTCTGCAAGCAAATACTATTTTCCCAAACAAAAATTTGCAAAGCATAATGCAAAATGTAACTTATCTTTACTAGAAATGGAGTCGGCGCAAGAATCGTTAATGCTTATTATAAAAAACAAAATTAAATTCTCAATTTTTTACAGCCCCAAATATTATGATCTTGAATTAGTTTTTTGGGGAAAAGGAAGATTTTTCTGTCTTTCTTTTGCACAAAGTCATAAAGTTCAGTGAAAAAAACAAATCCAAGATGGCAGACAAAGTGAGGGAAATGTCAGTTTGAACATTATTACTTTTTTACCCATTATTTTCGTTTGATGTATTTTTATGCTTTTTATGATCAGATTAACATAGCCTAGCAACATGCTAATGTCAAACTCTACTGATTCGAATCTCCAATTTGATTTCTTTTTTCTTCTTATGTAGAGAGTTCCAAATCAGTCACTTATGAATCAGTTATGATGCTGTTTAACGCTAAGTTTACACTAGTGCATTTTCGATATCAAATGCATTAACTTTTGCTACTGTTACGCCTGGTGTCCACGCTACTCTGGAGTCTACTACGCTGCAGACCCCATTTTAGTTTGAAAACTCTGGGGTTGCATTTCTGTGTAGATGGACCAAAATGGAGACTTTTGAAAATAGGTTGTCGCTGCCCACATTCGCTCCCTGATTGGGTCTTTTGGATCATTCCGTATCCTTCCCTGATTCGTCAAGCCCCTATAATATGACCATTATAATATAACCAACTTACTGTTTACACTTGTACACACATGCCCAGTGTGCATGAATGGTCATGTGACATGCGTTTTCGGTCATGTAGTGTGGATGGAGATCTTTTCTGAAATGTAGTGGAATGCCAGTATGGACAAGGATCGTGCCGTGTTAAAACGAAAATGCACTAGTGTGGACAAAGCCTTAGAAGGCAGCTGTATATATGGGCTGTAGATAGTAAGGCAGGTTTTGGAACAGAGCCAATGTGTATGTTTCTTTTGACATATGACAGTTTTAACTTTATTCATGCCCACCATCACAAATTACTTATTTGCTTTTGTGCATGAAGGGGCGTTATAAAACTTATGAGATGCCATATACTAAACCTGCAGGGACAGCAAGAAATCCACTGAGGATTTCACTCACAGAAAGCCCCATCAGTAAAATCCCCCATAAGCCTTTGGTACCCAGTGACCGAGCGTGCGTGAGAGGGTGTGAAGGATGACCAGGATGTGTCTTCTTTGTGGAGATCCTCCCAATACCAGCAGTCTAAGACCGAGAGTCAACAAGACTTATTTCAAAAGCCTCACAGTATTAATAGCGTAGCATTAATAAATCATAGCGCCAAGCGGCTTTTATCTGAACCAGTACTTTGCCTCAAATGGAGGTATTAAGCTCACAGCTATGACTTGAAAAAAGTTCAAGAGAGAAGAAGAGCTAATGCAAGGCAGTCACCCCAAAGTAAAGGTCGCCAATTAACAGAACCCAGTCCAGATCCTGGATTGGTTCCATACAGATTTACTGGCAACTGAAACAATGTAAGTTGTGATTATCCAGACCTTTTCTGGGAAGGAAATGCATAAAAGTCTTGAAACTAATTGATTGCCCCTGATCTAAATTTGTGGTTGATTACGTTATATTATTGATAGAATTTATCACATATTTTTTTGGGAAAAAAATTGCAAACAAAACATTTTTTTTTTTCTTTAGAATTTTATATATAGTTTATGTCCATATCACCACCTATTCAATCAAGCTTGTTCGTCAGTCCGAGGCACAAAATACAATCCCTTTTAATGCACTAAATTAACATGTTAAACTGACAGAGGAAATTCTGCAGAACGTAGATTGGATCTGATGTTTTCAAATCCAGAGGCTGTGAAAAGAGGAACTGTTTATTCTGCGATGAGGTCACGGATGTGGAATGCGTATTCTCCAATCGATCGTCCGTGTGAACAATAAACATTTTGTAAAAGATAATTCAGCCATTATCCACCTAGATATCAGCAATAACTGTTTGTTTAACCTTTGAAAGTCCCTTGCCGTTGTTTCTCTTTGGCGTTCAGAGGTGAAACTCAATACCCAGCCAGAGCCTGTTTATACCTGGTCGTCACAGCAACTCCAAAACACAGAACTCCATGAATGAAATTCCTACATATCATCAATCATCCCTGACAAAAGAGGGATTGTTGTGGTATAACAAGCAGAGGAGGATAAGTCTGTGTATGTGTGTGTGTGTGTGTGTGTGTGTAGGCATAATGCAACATGCCCATGGTCTCGGAGCCAATCCTTGTTTCCACGGTTGTCACTATCTAACCACAGCCACTGCGAGCAACTCACCACTAATAATGCCCTGCATATCAAAAGATAAAACATCTAATGTAGAGTTACTCAACCAGGGTGCCCCAGGGAAAGATGTAGTTTCTAATTGGTTCCAGAAGAGTCGGTTGCAAATTGACCCTCTTGCCCACATGGCTAATCCACCGAGTTGTTGAGAGTGGACATGTTGTGGTTGTGTGTTCAGCGTTGCGGCATACGAAGGGAGGAGAGAAATCAGCTATCTAAAAATGCAGCTTAAAACACCTCCCATCAGCCCCCCTCATTTTGCATTCATAAATGTTAATGAGACTTTACAGGAAGTAGGCCAACTGCCATCATAACCCTCTGCATCCTAAAAGCCAAATTTGGAGTCTGGTTCACATTTGTACCCCCGTGTTGATTCAGTATGGTGTGTTCAGGTTCAAAGCAAAGCCCGCAGAGAGGTACCATTTCAGCATGAAAGAAAACTTCTCTAACCGAAACAGGCACTCCGGGCTGTGCCTCATTGGTGGTGAAAAGCAAATAACTTTCGTGGAAAACCACAGAAGCCATGGAGCTTTAATGCAGATAACTCCAAACTAACAGCAAGACAAAAGGAGAAACCATTACTTTGCTCTGCAACTAGATTGCATAACGTGCTATAGTGACACACAAGTAAAACCTGCTTAAACTTTGTTTTTCCTGCCAACAGCGTCTAATGGAGTCAATAACAGCTCTTAATGACGCATGTTGATGGACAGGTGTACTGTGAGGGTGTGAGGTGAGGGAGGTAGACAATGCCGCCCTCTCCGCCCTCTCTCTGATGTTGTGTGCATTCAGCTGAGCTGCTTCCTTATCTGTCAACCTGCTGTAATTTAGGCCGGCGCTCTGATCACAGCCCCAACCTGCCGGACCTGTTGACGGCGCGCAGGAGTCACGCACACGGAAGAGACGCCGAGACAAGACATCATCACTCACATCCCTGACCCCACCAACAAAGCGCTATGCTGTTTCAAGGACTCTTCCCATTCAATTGCACTTAAAGCACACTTTAGTGCCTCCACTCGCTTCTCAGCGAGCCGATCGGATGTCTCAAAGACGGAGGGCTCTGTTTTCCTCGCCTGGCTCCCTCTCATTTACCCAAAGCAATATGTAACAGTTTCCTTATTTTCTCCAGTGGGACGGCCATGACAGTAAATCTCTATTACTAATATTCTTCCATATGGTCGCATGAAAATTTGATGGTGGAGCGCCCGAGGCTGAGGTTGCAGCTGAGAAGTGGTTGGGTAAATGTAGCGTTGTGCAAGCCAGCCCAGGAGGGGCTTCCTCGGCTACATCTGCTCTGGGACGCTGAGGTGTAATCAGAGAAAGCCAGGCCCCAGAGCTCGGCTGCCACTTTTATCGGATCCTAGCTCGGAAAATGAGAGGGATCCATCATGGCGAAGGTGTTGACAGCATGTGTGTTTGGGAGTGTGTGAGCATACAACCTTGTGATCATATGTTTCCCAGCTCAAGGCACATACACTTGGCTTAGAGTTGATTTCCCTGAATTGGAGAGGGTTTGGATTTTGTGTCAAAAAATATAACAGTGCACAATATTTTGCGTAACGTCTCTGCTATGTCTTGAAATCCCACTCTTCATCTCCTCGGTGCATTTTATAACCAGAACAGACAAGTAACCCCGAGGATGTCATTACCCATTAACACAAAAATTTCCTCTGCAATTGAACACTGGCCAGAATGAGGCTCACATTGCATTGACAGTAGATTCTAATTGCTTGCTGGTAACACTTTCATCTCTAAGGTACAACTGGAGCAGCTTGCCAAATCCGAGATGACTGTGCCACCCTGAGGCTCCTATTGAAATGGTGTGAAGCCACAGGAAAACCAGTTGGCCTGATCCGATAAAGAGCCACATAATGTGCCTCACTGGAGTTCCCTGTGGAGAACACTACATGCGTACACTCGGTACATATCAACAAGAATCAAAATGGCTTTGATAGTCTGCGTAGCGCTACTTAAACCTAAAAAGGTGCATTTTATACTACTATAAGCTTTGTTTATTTTCGTGACTCTTTACTGAAAACACCTACACATAAACCACATCACATGTTATCATCACAACCTGGCCCCAAGGCTTTGGCTAGATAGCTTTGGTAAATACCATATTAGGCAGACAAAAAGCACTAAGGTGAAGCAAAGATGACCGCATACTTCCAGGACTGCATGTGCCAGCTAAGCAGCTGTCTTTGAGATAAATGGGAATGTTAAGGGATAGCTCTTTCAAGGTAATATAGATCACTTCGGTCACAAAATGCTCCAGTGTATACATTCAGAAATCTGTTGAACAACTAGCTGACGGGTGTGAAATGTTTCACTCCAAGCAGTCCTGATTGGGTGACAAAGGGAATGTAGAAAGAGGTGGGAGGTAGGTATACACACACATGCACCTCTGCATGAAAGATGCATGCAATTAAATGTGATGTGGCACCACAGGCTGCCTCCAGCCAACTCAATCCATCATGGGAAACTTTATCAGTGGGTGTCCGTCCCAACATCCACCCCCCAAAGCTGCAGCGCTAACCTTCTATTCCAGACTAGACTTTGGCCAGGCCTACAGCCATAACCTGATACCCCAACTGCAACTCTTGCACTGAATCTTGTACAAAACATTATGGGTTTGGCTTTAATTCCTGTCCCCCCACCCCTTATCTTGAGATATTACCTCAACTATACTACAGCGATTGTTCTATGCAAACAAAGGAAGGATGGCTTCCCCTCGAATTTCATGAAAAATGCAGTAATGACATGTTTATTTATGTCCAAATAAGTATTTGGAGACACTGTGCTTCACTAGGATGTTCTGCCAAAAAAAAAAAAAAGATGTTTCGTTCTTTGAAACATTTCTAATCTCTTGTCAATTTTTTTTTGTCATTTTAACATTTTAGTAGTAGTTTGAGTAGCTATACTCTAAAAGTTGTCATTGATATCAGTTCTCTGTATTTCCACACTCTTGAAAAGCACCAACCGCCTGTGATTCTCATGTTATGATGCTAAGGCTCAGATAAACTAAGGTCAACAATACTCTGTTACTAGACAAAAGGTCATCTTACATGCAAACCCGAGGTGAGCTGTCGTCTTTCTATTCTAATCAAAATGGTTCAGCATGCTGTGTACTCTGGGCTTTCTCTGGGAAACAGATAACATCTAGTAATAAAGCGAGATGGCTGGTATCTCTTTTACATGGATCAGGTGGGACCGAGACACGGTCTGCTCAGCCTTGCCGAACATAGTCGGTCCCTATGCTCTAAATGAGGTGGTTGAGAGTACCGCCAATGACTGATTATCCTATCCTGACCCAGAGGAATGCTGACCTCTGGAGAGCACTTCATTAGCTGGCTGGCACTAGCCTGTGATTGAGCTATCAGCAGTAGCGACGGAAAGCCAGCCAAGCCAGTAGAAAGGTGAGTCCCTTTGTCCAGAGACAGGTGTGTAACTGTAGCTAACTGACAGAGTTGCAAATCAGCGCCACTGAAACGCTATCTGAACAGGCTAACCGTGTCCAGATGGTCCTGTATCCATGACTATTTCTTTCTTCCTTTGTCTCCGTTTCTCATTCTCTCGTTTCTCAGATACACAGACCGTTTTATTTCTCCTCCGTGCTGACGATGCATTATAAATCCGCATCATCCATTGTTCATGTTTACTTTGATTTGCTGCCTTCATGCATATTCATTCCAGATCCAGACCTTGTGAAGATTCATGGCGTTGCTGCCCAAGCTGCTCTATGATGTAATCATCTCTTTTTGCACTCAATATACTGCACACTTAGCCCTGTTACAAAACCTAGTTTGAGTATTTATAAAAAAGTATTAGTATTTATAAAATTTGTCTGGCATTATCCGCCATCTTTGATTTATTATATCTCGGCTGCCATGTCATCAAGCGCCGCTAAAGGCCATCTCAATTTGAAGGTGTCACGGTTCGCAGATGCATTGTTTCCTTCTTGTCGCGTGCTCTGTGTTATGACAGCAGTGGGTGTGTTTGTGTTTGTGTGCGAGTGTGTTTGTGGGTGTGCCCAGGCCACGTGGGTGATTATTGGACCCAGCTGCCACCCATCACTCTCCCCACCTGCTGCTCATTCCCTCAGTCCTTAAATACTCACCTCATTCCTGTCTCCATTGTCAGATCGTTGTTTGGTGTCCTGTTCGTGGTTGTCTCGTCTGTTCCTGACCGGAGTCCCAGTTGTTCGTCGTCTTCTGTGGATTACTGTCTTCGTGCATTGTCTTTTGTCTGGATCCTGGATTTATCTCACCGCCACTCTTCAGTCACCACGCCACGTCACCAGCCGACCATCTCAGTCCCTGCGCCTACCTGTAGCCTGCACGTTCTCATTGACTGTGTTTCTGTTACTGCTTGTTGTTCAATAAACGGCGTTACTTGCATTTGCTTCCTGTAATCAATCATGACAGAACGATCTGACCTCGCTACGGAAGCAGCAAGCACTCAGCAGTCTTCGCTGGAGGATTTCGTCAACAGCAGCATTCGTCGAATGGAGTCGCAGGAGAGAAACCTCAACGAGACGGGAAGAGCCGTGCAGGCTCTCGTGGCGCAGGTGTCCGAGCTCACCCAGCAAGTCCAGCTGCTTCGTGTCCCCGCTGCGCCGCCCACACCGGCCGTTTCCCCACCCACACCAGCGAGCGTCGCCGCTTCGGAGCCTCGTCTCCCTGTACCCGAAGCTTATTCAGGTGAACCAGGATTTTGCAGAGCTTTTCTGACTCATTGTACCATGCACTTTGCTCTGCAGCCCCGCACCTACAGCACCGAACAAAGCAGAGTGGCTTTCGTACTGACGCTTTTGACGGGGAAGGCGTCGCTCTGGGGAACGGCGGTGTGGGAGAACCAAGACCCCTGCTGTACCTCGTTCCAGTCACTCTCCGCAGAGATGAAGAGAGTGTTCGACCGCTCAGTCGCGGGGAGAGAAGCCGCCAGACAGTTGGCGGAACTACGCCAAGGAGAGAAGTCGGTGTCTGACTATTCCATCGAATTTCGTACATTGGCGGCAGAGTGTCACTGGAACGAGGAGGCGCAGTGGGACATGTTCCTGCATGGGTTGGCTGACCGTGTCCAAAGGGAGATCTACACGCTGGACCTCCCCACCACGTTTAATGGTCTTGTCGACCTGGCGCTCAGGGTGGATGCTCGGCTGACCAGGGCCGAGCGGAGAAGTCCAGCCCACAGGAGTGAGGAAGTCCTGAGGTCCAGCGGCGGGGACACGGTCAGTTCCCTTCAAGATCATGAGCCCATGCAGGTGGGTCGAGCTCGGCTTTCCCGGGAGGAGCGGGAGAGGCGGAGGTCCCAAGGACTTTGTTTATATTGTGGCAAGGCGGGCCATTTCGCTTACAACTGCCCGTTAAAAGGGCAAGCCCGGCAGTAAGTTTGAGGCTACTGTCGGGTGGGATCTCCGCTGGAAAGTCCTCAACCACATCCACCCTCCTCCCGGTGAGATTGGGATGGTCGCATCACTTTCACAACTGCAACGCACTTCTGGATTCTGGGGCAGAAGGTAACTTCATGGACCAATCTTTCGCCACCAAGTTCCACATTCCTTTCAAACCACTCACCGACAGAATCGCTGTTCACGCACTCAACGGACAGAGCCTTCCCACCATTTCTCACGAAACTGAAGATCTCACCCTCATCACCGCTGGCAACCATTCGGAACGGATTAAGTTTTTTATTTTTGATTCCCCTCACACCCCCGTCGTCCTTGGTCATCCTTGGTTCACCAAACACAACCCCCGGGTAGACTGGGTCCAGAATTCCATTGTGGCCTGGAGTGAGGAGTGTCATAAGTCTTGTCTTGTCTCTGCTTGTTCGTCTGTTTCTGGTTCTGTTTTACAGGAGGAAGCAGTGGATCTGTCTACCGTGCCCATTGAGTACCAGGACCTGAAGGAGGTGTTCAGTAAGTCCAGGGCTGCTTCTCTTCCTCCGCATCGTCCCTACGACTGTGCCATAGATCTAGTATCAGGGAAGTCTCCGCCTAAAGGCAAGTTATATTCACTTTCGGTCCCCGAAAGAGAGGCTATGGAGAAATATATTTCTGATTCACTAGCAGCCGGGTTCATTCGCCATTCCTCTTCTCCAGCGGGGGCGGGGTTCTTTTTTGTGGGGAAGAAGGATGGTTCCCTGCGACCTTGTATTGATTATCGGGGTTGAACAACATTACGGTAAAGAATACCTATCCTTTGCCGTTAATGTCTTCAGCCTTTGAGAGGTTGCAGGGAGCATCCGTCTTCACAAAATTGGATTTAAGGAATGCTTATCATTTGGTCCGCATCAGGGAGGGTGATGAATGGAAGACCGCCTTTAACACCCCTAGGGGGCACTTTGAATACTTGGTCATGCCGTTCGGGCTTTCCAACTCCCCAGCGGTCTTCCAGGCACTCGTTAATGACGTGCTGAGAGATATGGTCGATCAGTTCTTATATGTCTACCTGGACGACATATTGATTTTTTCCTCATCTCTCCAGGAACACGTACAGCACGTTCGACGAGTGCTTCAGAGGTTGTTAGTGAATGGGCTTTTTGTCAAGGCGGAGAAATGCGTTTTTCATGCACAGTCTGTTCCTTTCCTAGGGTACATCGTGTCGACTGAGGGAGTACGCATGGACCCTGAGAAGGTTAAGGCTGTGGTGGATTGGCCAAATCCAGATTCCCGTAAGGCCCTACAGAGGTTTCTGGGGTTCGCCAATTTTTACCGGCGTTTCATTCGCAACTTCAGCCAACTAGCCTCACCTCTGATCGCCTTGACCTCCCCCAGAACTACGTTCAGGTGGTCAGACGCAGCTGAGGCTGCGTTTGCCAAACTGAAGGCTCGCTTTGTTTCGGCCCCCATTCTCGTTGCCCCTGATCCATCACGGCAGTTTGTGGTGGAGGTTGACGCATCAGAGGTGGGGGTAGGTGCAGTGTTGTCCCAGCGTGCTTCCGCGGACGATAAGATGCATCCGTGCGCGTTTTTTTCTCATCGTTTATCTCCCGCCGAAAGTAACTACGACATTGGTAATCGAGAGTTGCTGGCAGTCAAGTTAGCGTTGGAGGAATGGCGCCACTGGTTAGAGGGCTCTGGGGTACCCTTTATCGTCTGGACCGATCATAAGAACCTAGAATACATCAGAACTGCCAAGAGATTGAACTCCAGGCAGGCTCGGTGGGCACTTTTTTTCGGACGTTTTGATTTTACTCTCTCGTACCGCCCGGGTTCCAAAAACATCAAACCCGACTCTTTGTCTCGTATTTTTGACCGTTCCGAACGCCCGTCTACTCCCGAGTGTATTTTTCCCGAGAGATTAGTTATCTCCACACTCACATGGGAGGTCGAATCGAGAGTCAAGTCGGCTCTAGAAGGGGTAACGCCTCCGCCCGAGTGCCCACCAAACCGATTATTTGTGCCGGAGGGATTACGGTCCAGGGTCATTCAGTGGGGTCATTGTTCCAACGTGGCATGTCATCCAGGAGTCAGTCGAACTAAGTTTTTGGTTAAGCAACGATTCTGGTGGCCTCTCATGGCTCGTGACGTTCGCGATTTTGTCTTGGCTTGCTCAGTCTGCGCTGTTGGTAAGACTTCCAATCGTGCCCCAGATGGGTTACTTCAACCGCTGTCAGTCCCTTCGAGACCCTGGTCCCATATCTCGCTAGATTTTGTGACCGCCCTCCCACCCTCCCAAGGGAACACGGTTGTTTTAACCGTAGTGGACCGGTTCTCGAAGGCGGCTCATTTTATTCCCTTGCCCAAATTACCCTCAGCCAAGGAGACAGCGGTTACGATCATTGACCACGTCTTTCGGATTCATGGCCTCCCGGTAGACGTGGTCTCTGACAGGGGTCCCCAATTCGTTTCCAAATTTTGGCAGGAATTCTGTAGATTGCTGGGGGCGACTGTTAGTCTGTCGTCGGGGTTTCACCCCCAGAGCAATGGTCAGACTGAGAGAGCCAATCAGGATTTGGAGCGAGCGTTGCGATGTATGGTCTCCAAGAATCCTTCCTCCTGGAGTCAACAACTCTCAATGGTGGAGTACGCACACAATACTTTACCAGTGTCGTCCACGGGCCTATCTCCGTTTGAATGCAGTGTAGGTTACCAGCCACCTATTTTTCCCAGTCTGGAATCCGAGGTCGCGGTCCCCTCTGCCCACGCCTTTGTCCAGAGGTGCCACCGAACTTGGACGAGAGCCCGAGAGACTCTCCTCCAAGTGAGGGAACGCACCAAGGCCAAGGCCGATCGCCACCGGTCAAGGCCTCCGGTTTACGTCGTCGGTCAAAAAGTGTGGCTTTCTACAAAGGATATTCCTCTCCGACCCGTTTCTAAGAAGCTTGCTCCAAAATTCATTGGCCCGTTCACTGTCACCAAGATCATTAGTCCGGTGGCAGTCCGCCTCAAACTTCCTCCAGTGTACAGGAGGATTCATTCCGTCTTCCATGTCTCCAAAATTAAACCTGTTTTTCATTCTGAGATTAATCCGCCAGCCCCGGTTCCCCCACCGCCGCGTCTCATAGATGGGGAACCATCTTATTCGGTAAATCGCATTCTGGACTCTAGGCGGAGGGGACGCGGATTTCAGTACTTGGTGGACTGGGAAGGTTACGGTCCGGAGGAGAGGAGTTGGGTTCCTGCCAGGGACATTCTGGATCACACCCTTATCGATGATTACAATCGACAGGTAAGGGAGTCGGGGAATGCCAGGAGGCATTCCTAGGAGGAGGGGTACTGTCACGGTTCGCAGATGCATTGTTTCCTTCTTGTCGCGTGCTCTGTGTTATGACAGCAGTGGGTGTGTTTGTGTTTGTGTGCGAGTGTGTTTGTGGGTGTGCCCAGGCCACGTGGGTGATTATTGGACCCAGCTGCCACCCATCACTCTCCCCACCTGCTGCTCATTCCCTCAGTCCTTAAATACTCACCTCATTCCTGTCTCCATTGTCAGATCGTTGTTTGGTGTCCTGTTCGTGGTTGTCTCGTCTGTTCCTGACCGGAGTCCCAGTTGTTCGTCGTCTTCTGTGGATTACTGTCTTCGTGCATTGTCTTTTGTCTGGATCCTGGATTTATCTCACCGCCACTCTTCAGTCACCACGCCACGTCACCAGCCGACCATCTCAGTCCCTGCGCCTACCTGTAGCCTGCACGTTCTCATTGACTGTGTTTCTGTTACTGCTTGTTGTTCAATAAACGGCGTTACTTGCATTTGCTTCCTGTAATCAATCATGACAGAAGGGTTCTTGGCAGGCGGTCTTCGTTTTGCGTCCTTCATTCAGCTCATTTTGAAGGATGCATCTAGTGTGTCTTTCACGTCCTTCAATCACCCATTGCACAATCCATTGCACACATTCCAATTCATGAAAAAGAAGTGATGGAAAATTTAGTGATGAAAATCAGCGCTGGGCTTCATTATGAAATGTAAAACAAAAATAATGTTTTCAGAGATGAAGGCATACATGTTCTCTTTTGTTTAGGTCTAAATTAATCACTTAATCACTAAATTGTCAATAATATAAGCCACTGGGAGACCACAGACGGTTGTCATTCACTGTATTGCATTAATAGAAAGCCAGCTGATACAAAAAAATAAATAATACAAAATATTTTAAATTAAGTTTTAGTAAGATTTCCGTGCCATGACCATGTGCGACGTAACCATTCCCACTGATGATTAACCACCGTAGCATCCTTGAGGGATTGCCTTTTACATGAGAGATACATGCTGCCTTAGAATTTTGTTTAAAGTTACCATGATATCAAATTCTTGTCAATTCTTGTTTTTTAATGGAGTATTTATTAGGGATGCACCGATGTATCGGCCGCCGATATTTATCGGCCGGTTTTTGCTCAATTTACAACCATCAGCATATCGGCTGTAGCAGAAGAAAGGCCGATATAACAAACCGATAGTTTATTAATTAACTGCGTGAAGGCACTGAGCTGTATAATGACTGTTGCATAATCCTAGTGCTGCCTAATGCTAATCAAATAACAAAAGATTGCACACTATTCTTGACTAAAACACTTACTATAACTTGTAACTTTCATAAGTGTAGCGGGACCTATCCGAATGATGACCAAAACTTTACTGATGTTTTATTAAGTTTATTGCGTCCGATTTCACTCAACAATAAGCTAAGCTAAACAATACAGAGCACAAGAAGTGCGTATTAAACTCTCTCTCTCTCCATTGCGTTATCATCAACAAACAGCAAATTACACAAAACACTTATTACAACTAACAGTTAACAAATACATACAGATCTTATGCCTTTTCGGGGGATGCTTAATAAACGGACAAACTTTAAATCTGCAAAATAACTCCTTGACAGACTGACATATTTAAACATTTAAAAAAAAAAATATTAAAATGTATACAAAAACAAATTAGAAGATTAATCAAAATAAAGTCTGTTACAATAAAGGATTAATATGTATATAATTTATACAGTGAAGAATATGCAGTGTTATTTTACATTTGTTTACTTTATTTCTGTACCTGAAAATGTTTAAACCTACCTAAATGAAATAACACTGTTTATTTCATATGTATCTTTGTTCTGTTGTCTTTATGTAGGCCTGCTGAACTGAATGTTAAATGGATCCAATCCATGTTCATTAAAAAATTATGTGATGATGCAGCAATAAAGTAGCTAGTATATTTTAATGCTTATTTAAAACATGATCAAAATACTATCTATTTTGATGACAAAATTTCAAATAAGAGAGGAAGTGACAAATATCGGCATCAGTATCGGTAACGGTATCGGCCAATAATTGTTTGTTAAAATCGGTATCGGTATCGCCCCAAAAAATCATATTGTGCATCCCTAGTATTTATAATAAATTATTTATCCGTGCACATCATTATTTTTTAAAATTCATGTGCCCACTTAATTTTTATTCAAAATAACTTCTCCCTCGTGACAACATCTCTACTCTTCTCTGATGACTTGTTTACAGGTGCGAGGGTGGGACAACCTGTCACTCACATGAGATCACAGCAACAGCAAACCACAACAATCCATTGATCCAAACAATTCCCGACGGACAAAATCAAGTCACGCCCTACATTTGTCCTTGTTCGAGAAGCCGTTTCACTCAGATATACGTCACAATAGGGAAGACTATTCCCTAAGACTATTGCATTCCGATTTTAAATGGGATATGTAACCTCACTAGGTTTCAGATCAGAGCATATATTCCCATGCACTTTTTATGAATTTAACATATTATTCTGATAAGAGCAAAAGGCTGACCTTTTTAAATCGTCCATGACATGCGACTCCTCAGAAGCTGTTATCTAATGGCCTAAGCTGACCCTTTAAATAGGATGTCTGAATGTGTTATTGAGGATATTGTTTCCTATAAACATCTAGCACTCGGGCAATAACAATCACATCAGGCAAAATGAAGTTATCTGAGAATAGAATTAAACTCCAAATGACCCTTTGCTCTGCTTCACAGCCCTCCATTAATAATTTCTAATCTAATCAGGGAGGATAAATGTACTATCGCCGGCCACGCCAGGCACCTTGCCAGGAAGAGGGCCATTCAGCGTGAGTTGGGCCTCGGATGAGGGGTGAGAGGGGAAAAGAGAGACATCTTTTCAGGGGAGGCCACTGCTTGATTTCCTCCTTTGTTAGCTCTCTCTTGGCAAAGTCATGTCCTTGTAACTGATAGACATGTCTCTTTGTAAATAACCCGGGGTTGACTGATAAAATACGGAAGAGGGGGGTAAAAAGGGTTCTCTAAATTGGCAGACATTACTCATCTGACCTAGAAGACGACTATGTCACATCCTCTTAATAATCTCTCTCATTTGAATTAGGTATTACTTTCATCAACATCCCAATAAAAATTCACATGCACACACACACACACACACTACTTTCAGCCTATACAGAATGCACTGATTTAGGCACATATGCCTTGAAGTTTCTACAATTTTAGACCAGCAAATAAAATGCTCTTAAAGTGTTCAATGAAGCAATACAATTTGAGAGGCCAATGCTATATTGTGGATATAGTCATCACAGCTAAAGGGCGTTGGCATCTTTCAGCAATCCCTCACTTTACCATCACAGTTTGCTACATTAAAGGGATAGTTCACCTAAAAATGAAAATTATCCCATGATTTTCCTCAAGCCATCCTAAGTATCTTTTTTCAGACAAACACAATCAGTTAAATATCAAAATATCCTGGGTCTTCCAAACTTTATAATGGTAGTGAATGGTGCCCATGATTTTGAAGCCCAAAAAAGCGTATTCATCCATAATAAAAGTAATCCACACTACTCCAGGGGGTTAATAAAGGGCCTTCTGAAGTGAAGCGATGGGTTTTGTATGAAAAATATTCATATTTAAAACTTTATAAACTATAAAAATCAGCTTCCGACAAACATCCGTATGTAAGTCGACTTACGATGGAAGCTTAACCTATGACATGACGTAGGAGTAGATGAGAGTAGACCCCTCTCGCGGTTCAAACATAGGGCTGGGCAACAAACTCAAGCTCCTCTTCTCTTATATCGAAATCCTCATACATTTCTATTTAAAAATTCTCATTTTAGACTTTTAATTCATGACTTGAGTTTTGTTTTGCTCTATCCTCTGCGCTTCCGCGTTCATCATTAAATCACGCGTCGCGTCAGAGGTTACGCTCCCACTGTAAGTCGACTTGCGTACGGATGTTTGTCGGAAGCTGATTATTATAATTTATAAAGTTGTAAATATGGATATTTTATTACAAAAACCCATCGTGTCGTTGGATGGATGGATACACTTTTTAGGGTTTCAAAATCATGAGCGTCATTCACTACCATTCTAAAGTTTGGAAGAGCTAGGATATTTTTTAATATAACTCTGATTGTGTTCATCTGAGAGAAGATAGTCATATACACCTAGGATGGCTTGAGGGCGAGTAAATCATGGGATAAAAAATTTTTGGGGTGAATTATCCCTTTAAAATAGAATTTAATGTCCATCACCGGTGTATATTTTATGGCCGTATTAAATGGCTTATCCAATCCGATTTTGCTGTCAGGACTATCCTATGGCCTCATTTGTCATTTTAATGACAATCCACTCTCTTTTTCCCTATAAATGGCTTTTAAGCATGTTTGTCTAAATACCGTACTATAGTTTACATGTCTCTTAAATTCTGTTTTTTTGATTAGTCGAGGATGATGGCTTTAGTGTCTCTGCTCTCAGCAAAGCTATCATTCACAATTTAGCATACTTAACCCCCCCCCCCCCCCCCCAACACATATAATTAGGAAATGATCGCACACAGGGGCGCCCGATGGAATGACCCACTAATGTGACCACATGGAGGCTTATGGATAACTTTATTTTTACATGGGTGAAAAAATAAATCATAATTAATTTGGGCAGCAGTATAAAAGGAGCCCCAGCCCCTGAACCCTCAAGAGGGAGTAATAAGGTGATTGTTTGGATCTCAAAGAAAATTGAAAAGAGGGGAAATAGCAAAGCTTTGTTTCTTTCTGTTTGAAATAAGCTTGTGTTTCCATTGTAACATATGGACATCAAAGCTTAAGCTGAGCAGAAGAGTGGAGAATGTAGGGAGCTATTTAGAAAGAGTGGAAATTATTAAGTCAATTTGGCTGAGAGAGGGTTCAAAAGCTGCCATCAAATTGTTTCAATAATGAGCTGTTTCCGTTATTATAGAGTGGAAAAAAAATGACGTTTTCCAACCCCTCAAAGATCTGCAGATAATTGGATTGGAATTTCAAATGAGAGCCCTCATCACGGCCATGCTAATAAAAGACCTTTTTTGCGAAGTTAAATTTACTCTAAAACCATCTTGTCGCATACAAAATACATCAATGAATTAAACTCACTTCATATAAAATACACCTGGCATCCAATCCAGATGATCTATGCCACTGCTAAAATGAAAGAATCTAACGTTTTCATCCACTTTTATGAGAGGATTATCAATCTGAGATGTCATCGCTATTAGACGTGCTAATAACTGGCTAGCCCATTCATTTGAAGTTTTCTCAGTTCCATTATTCCCACTGCAACCATATCTAACCTGTGCCGCACCAGAGTCATCATGCATCATTTATGATGCCTTATCTCTGTATCTGAGCTCTTGTCTTTTATGAGCCCTGCTTTAAACCCTCTCATTAGCCTTCAGTAGCTTTGGGAACCTTCCACTATTGACATTTCTCACTCAGTAGCAAGGTTTGTTTGATGGGAACAGCATCCCTATTGACAAACTGATAGCCGGGGGGTTGGGGGGGTGGTGTTACTGAGACCCTGACAAGGCTCCACGCAGCCTGCTGCCTGTCCAGGCCACGGGCGCAGAGAGGCTCGTGATAGTCTTTTGAGGCTTCTCTCTAGTAATGTTTCATATTTATGTGTGTGAACTGAAGAGTGCTCCTCAGTATTTACCATGCTGCAACATGAGTTAGCTCACTTGATGCTTCCCCAATGTGCATTATTTATGATGTAAACACACAACCTGAGCAAACAGAGACTAAACGTCTTCACATAGAGACTAAATGTCCACATACAGAGCCTAAGGTGAAGACATAGAGACTAAGGTGAAAGTCTATAAACAGAGACTAAATGCCCCCACATAGAGACTAAACATCCTCACATAGAAACCAAATGTCCACACACAGTGACTAAATGTCCACAAATGGAGACTAGGATCAACTAAATGTCCATATATGGAGATCAAATGTCCACACATACAACTAAGAACAACTAGATGTTCTTACATAGAGACCAAATGTCCATACATAGATTAAATGTTCACATATAGAGATGAAATGTCCACAGAAATGTCCACGCACTTAGACTAAAAGAGACTACAAAGACTGTAAGTTAACACAATAGAAACTAAGTGAAACACAGAGGCTAAATGTCTGTATTTAGAAAAATGCTATAGTGAGAAAATGAAATGACATGTCCATATATAGTGACTATGTCCATATAGAGAAATTAAATGTCCACACATAGATACTATCTGTCTGCATTTGGAGACAACATTTTAACACATAGAGACTAATTATATGAAAGTTGGTGCAGGGATAATGGGTTGGTGCACATAATGGTGCAGGGATAAGCATCATTATGTGGTCACTTGGTTACTGAATATTAAATATTTACAGCCTCTCTGACAAGAAAATATCAGTGCTTTCATTTTAGCACCTCATTGGCTCATGACATGTTCCAGGTGATTTTCATACCTGTAAATGTTATATATGAACACCTATGTCTAAACAATGAGACCAGGCTGAATAATGTTACCATTTTCCCATGGTGCTGTGTTTTTTAATTGCGGGCTGTTAAACGATGAGGACTGCATTCGTTTAGAGATATGAGAAAAACGCATTCAGTCGACAAATAACATATCACAGTCTGAAGTCTCTCAAAAATCACTTCAAACTCAATTGAACAATGCTATTGACTGAATCAAATTGAAAATAAGGAAAATGTGAAATGTGTTTAGCACGTATCCAGTGATTCTCATTGGCCACCCCACGGCTGGTGATTTAATATAAAACACTGTTGATCTACTGAGCTATGTGTCAGATGCAGGTTGTTCCGTGTCACAAAGGATTGACGACGGGGAGAGCATGCCCTTCATGTCTTGACATAAAAACAGCCAAATGTATGGCCCATAATACCATTATTCAATCAGCTGATTGATTTTGTACTTCTGTTTGGAGTTATAAGTTCAGACTCATCTCCCTTATTGACTCGTACAGCAGGACGGGGGCCTTTCTCCTCTCACAGTGTAATTGCATTACAAAATCAAAGTCCTCTTCCTTTAACTCCACAGGGCAGAATGATAAATCCATGCTTACATCCGGAGAGAGACGGGTGGTTGGGGGAGAGAAGGAGACGAATGAGTCAGTGCAGCATTCAGGCTGAGGCTGATTGCTCCAGGATTTACTTCATTACTGTGTTCTTATCCAGTTAAGAGCGAGACCAGAGAGAGGAAGCCATTACAGAGGTCCAGCGCTCTGAGAATGCTGAATCTGCACTTTCATTTCACTTAGCAGCCACATTCTACAGCCACATTCCTATTTAGAGGCAATGTTGAGACTTTTCTGTGCTAATCTAGGATTAGAGTTTAACTGGTTAAGATGTGTGTTTTTAACACCCAGGTCCAGCCTTTTTGAAATGCTCTTCTATATATAGAGAGGGCAATATTACTACAACAAAGTCAATACACCACGGATCCAAAAATATAGAAATGTATTGACAGACTCTCACAAAGGTGATGTTTCGAGCACACACTCTTCGTCAGATGAATATATATAATATATAATATTTGTCTTAACAACATTACAACAATAACAATGTGTTATTGTGGAGGCATGAGGAGGCATTCATTATTTGCGAACTGATGTTCAGCTTTTCTTTTTAATAGTCAACTTATTTTCAGCAGTCATCAAGCTTGAACACACTAGTCACAGACACAAAGATGTTCCTTTAATTTCATCACAAAACACAGTCATGTTTTCAGGCAATTTCAAGTTTGATTTTGATGTGACATAAAGCGGTGATATCTAAGTGGCTGAGTTGTTTACTTACTTTTAAGTCTTCCCATTATGGCCATCATTGCCAAATCGAGAACACGCATTAAAGCAAGAGGCGGGATTTATCGCACGAACCATGTGGGATTAGGAACATCTTTAAATCTGAATTATGGATATGTTTAATTGTGAAAATCTGCTGTAAATAATGATGTGTCATTTTTCCATAATCTATGTAGGCTATATTTCATTAAGTTATGAGCGAAATCCTGACAAAAATTCTGCATCAGTATAATATTTACACAAGGGTCTGGGGGCGCCTTCACATACAAAAACTCATTCCAGTTTAGTCAAAACCCTAAACAATTACACTTGTTGTATTCTACTATTCTACTCAATGAGACCTTTCAAATGACATATGGCTCTAGACTATCCGAGCTGTGTGATGATGTTTTTGACATATGACAGTACAAAAAAAAAAAATCATAAATTCTGAAAACATTTTTTTTTTTTTTTTTTTATCAGCAAATAACTCAGCACTACTCAGGAGGTCATCAAATTGGTTACATGCATTGTTCAGAGTTCAGACTCAAAGCTTTCAAATGACACCTATTTTGTGTTAATCAAGGCAGTAGTTTTGAAAAATATGAATTTTTTTTTGTAGTTAGGTGGCACCCGCTGGTGGTACACCGTTTTAGAAAGATTACTCAGCACGCTTTGGGCCAGATTTATTAAATGGGGCAAATTAGCGTGAGAGCGCAATTGACCCTTCGCAAAGGCCCACCTCCCTTAGTTACTGTTGCTTTGTCCGACAAGCCATGGCGCTGTCACGCCACACAGAGTGAAAAATACATCGTGGAGCAAAGAGGACACTGACAACAAGACGACAGTCAAGACAGAGCAGGTTACTTATGATATTAAACAAAGTGGCAGCTTTAAAAAAGTGTGTAATTTTTTAAGAAATTCGAACAATAAAAACCATTTTGTGGCTCTTTAATGTGTCGTGACAGATCACTGTAGCTGTAGCTCAACGGCTCGTGAACCGATCATCTCTTCCTACTAGTTAATTTATAGCATCAAATAAACATGAATGAACATGAGAAGGAATGTTGTTTAAAATGTGGAAAGACATAAATACACACCATTTTTCAAGTTCAAGTCCACAGAGGTTAATCTTCTAACTCCTGACTGCTTTGTCAGAGAAAATGGCGGATTCTGCGTTATGATTGGTTAGATTGCTTGTCAGTCAAACTCCCGGCGAAGGGTCATTTCCACAAATGCGCCGATGGGAGTGGCAAGTTTTGTGCCTTATCTACTGCTGACATGCAAAATAAAGAACACAGACGCAGCCAAATCATAATGACCAACGCAATCTACCAAGAGCAGCGCAAATTAGCGTTGGTTCGCAAATAAGCAGAGCTTATGCTCATCAGGTGCGGGTCGACACAGGCGCAACTTGTTACATGTAATCTGACAAACACACACACATATACATATATATATATATATTTAGAGAGAGAGAGAGAGAGAGAGAGAGAGGCAAAACGGGTTAAGACATGCTTTTTCGGTGTGTTAAATAATGGTGCAAATACCAGTAAATTGACGAGCGCAAACATTAGTAAATTGCCTTGCGTGATTCATTTAAATACTCTCCCATAAATTTTGCGTCTGAAAGGGAAACTCCTACAAATGCATATGCAATAAAGTCAGCCGCAAAAAAAAAAAAAAAAAAAAAATCAGTTAGTAAATCCTACAGTAGTTTTTTAACGCCAAAAGAGGGTTTGCGCTGGCGCAAGCTGTTAGTAAATCTGGCTTTTAAGAGTTGGTGCTCGCCAGCGGTACACTTTGGGCTTAATGGGTTAATGTTTGATGATTGCATTAGATTACCTGAGCATAAGCAATGCTTCTATTGCTTGTTTCTGCTTCTTCGCTTATTTTTGGATCCTGAGATACCGTACTATTTCAGAAGATGCGTAATACTCCCTACCATGTGAAAACGTGGATTGCCAAAAAAATCCTGTCAATGGTGGGGAAAGAGTTAAAGTACATAATATATGCATTGTATTTTCATTGTCAGACCTTTCATTTGCATACCTTCATGCAACGTTTTATAATCCGTAGAGACACTGACTGACAGATTTGTAAAAATGTATGTTAAAAATGTTTGCTTCAAAGAAATTCTGTAAGTGACCATTCTTTGTGTAGAGTTAGCTTTTGTGTGCAAAGAGGTAAAACATTATTGTATTGGGTTTTGTGCTTCACGGTTGAGTAAAGCGTGTTCGTCACAGTTCAGTGCCGAGCAGCAATGCCATTTGGCAGGAGACAGGTGCGTCAGCTGCAAAAGCAACCGTACACGTGTGAGAGTATGTGAGCGTTCATGTGCGGGTGGGCAGGCGGGCCGTGTTGCCGTTTGCCGTGCACCTTGTGGCTGCCCATTAATATAATTAAATTGCACTAAAAACTTTCCCTTTGAAACAAATTAATTAAGATGCTATTATTTAGCCATTGAGAGGTTAATGACCATCATTAGAAACAAAGGCAACATCCACCATCATTAGCCAAACTCAGTTATTTTGTCAATTTTGGTTATTTACTGGGCAGAAGATTAATGAGGCCAGATACTGGCCCAGACGCTAATTAGCTTTAAAAACATAACACAATCCATCACTGCTTGTGATTGTTACAGCGACACACACCGACACAGGCGTAGACACACACAAACAGAATCACATATACACACAAAATTCATATTCTTACTCTCCCCAACAGTATATATATATAAAAAAATCGAATTAATTAAGAAACATTTAAATCATTACAATATGTATTTACTGTATAAAATCCACTCTACTAATCAGAATCCTCAGCATGGCTATAATGTTAAATGCTGACTCCCTGTAATCCAGGCTAATCGAATCTAAACTCTCTTTGGGCTGGTTTTGAAGGAGAGATTTTGGAGTGATTCAGCAGATATCAGATTCAAGAAGTAACTACAAACTAATAAGCATGTAGAGAATTGTTTTCTCTATTCATGGCATGCGATGCAAAAATGGCTGACTAAAAATTCTCATTGGATGTCACATATTCCAAATGAATAAAGTCAAAAATTAGTCAGTTCATGTATTCTTAATCTATGCATAAATTATGTGAAAAGAGACTTCTAGCTATGTATTAGCATACTAGTTGTGTAAGAATCAGTTGGCAAAAATTAATTATACAATACAATGACCAATCAGAATCGAGTATTCCAGAGAGCCATGTAATAATAGAAAAGAGTTTTGCATCTCCCTGCTTGAAGTGCTTGGAGACCAAGGCTGTAGATGAATGAGCCTGTTTAGGAAGTCCTGAAGAGGACACACAGGGTCATAGCCTGTCCCACTTCAGTCAGCTGATTGGTGGAGATGAGAGGGCATGACTGCCATGGGGAGTGACCGCATGGCAACCACATGAGTAATGGGTTGAGCTCCACAGGGCATTGAAATGACATTGCAGAAGATAACGGAACTTATTGTCAACCATTTATACTGGAGGGAATTTATGACACTATAAATGTTTATTAGCATTTTTCTATTTATAACTTGAAAAAAAAAAAAAACGGAGACAGCTCTCAGTCTGCCTGTGTGTCTTTGGTCTTTTTATGATCTGTGTGCATAGCAGGCCCCGCTCCTCTGGAGCCTTCTTAGTGAGCATGTGTGAGCTCTACTGTGCCGCACATAGCCAGTAACTGTAGTGAAAAGAGAGCGAGCACAGATTTGATTTAAGACACACAGGGTCTATGACTGTCTTTTATCTGAGAGCCGGTAAATCATTCAAGCTGTACATCAGCAGGAAACAGCTGGCCTCTGGGCAGCCCCAAACACTCTCCCTCAGATGTAAACCTTGCTGGAAATACTCATGTTCTCACACGTCAATGTGTTCTGAGAGAAGCTCAGGGGGCAGTTAACAATAAGGTCAAAGCTAATGCATGGACATGGTTTGCAGCCCAAAAAATACATAGCACCTCTGTTAGCTGTCGATGTAAGCAGAATTTTAAGGCATAAAAGGCACTCTTGCAATGCAAAGGCTATTCTAAAGGGTAAGAATTGGCAAGATTCTGAGGTAGCATCGCATCTATTGTTGGCAGAGAATTCAATCCCATAATGCATTGAGACACTCCATCCAAGATGGCAGACTAAGCCATTGTAAATATAATTAATTAAATATAATAAGCTAAAAGAATCTGTAACTCTTCAGGATGGGGAGCACATATTCACTATTAACTACAACTTTGCCTCAATAAACTCTTAATTTACTGCGTATTAGTTAGTAAGGTAGTTGTTGTAGTGTTTAATTTTAGGTATGGGGTAAGAGTTAAAGATGTAGAATATGGTCATGCATTATTATGTGCTTTATAAGTACTAATAAACAGCCAATATTCAAGCTAATAAGCAACTAGTTAAAAGTGAGAATTGTTCCCCATACTAAAGTGTTACCAAAATATCAATTAAAAATTTCAGTATAAGTTCAGTATATAATCAAAAACTATTTACCAAATATGTGTATAATGTGTTTAATACTTATTAGACTCACATTGTTAGCTTAGCAATATGCTAACTGCAAATTCCTTTGAAATCAATTGTTAAGTCGAGTCTCCCGCATGGAATTTGTGTGAGGAGCGTCATTTATATGATGGAGGTTGGAAAGAAACAAGGCACATCCATATCCAATGATCATGTCACATCCTGTCTGCTGAGTTACCTTCATCTGATTGTTTTTTGAAAGCGGCATTGGTGTATCCATTGCTGCCTATGCTATCCCACTATCCTGTGCGGAAAAAAAGCCCATCTGAAACTTGCGTTTGTCTGTCAATTTGTCTAAAAACATTCACTTGGTTATCACCAAAGTTCTCTCTATATTGTTGTAGATCATGCTAGATCAGCATAGCCTGTTCCGAAATCAGTTTTGAAAAGTACTTTCAAACACAAACGCTGCCTGAGAAGTCACTGGCTTATACAGCAATGGCAACAAGTCAGCTGCCTAAGCTTTGGGACACAGCCATTGAGTTGTTGCCTTTGTAGAAATTTTAATAGGCTACCTTAGTACATAGCAGCCTATGTCGACAAAGTAGTTCACTTGAAACAGAACCACTGAGTTTGAATTATGTTCGTGAGAAGGATCCAGTCTGTTAAGCAAGCAACTGATCAATACTCTGGCACAGGAAGACCTGTCATCAAAAACCGTCTGAAATGCATATGACATAAGATCTGTGCATGCATGCGTGACAAGCTGACGCAGTAGTGGACATGTTTCCTCAAGGACCAAATCAAGTATGCGTATCTAATTTGAGCCAGAGTGTGGCCAAGCTAAAAAGCCCTATTGGAATGACATCGTCCTCATAAGATTCCCCCGTAGGAAATGGGATGTAGTCCTATGGGAGGCGTTCGTAATTCTGCATTTCTTGGGATCACAGACACATGACATTGTGGGGTTGGATGTAATCCATCCAGAACAGTGCCTCATGCTGTTGTGTGGTGTTAAGATAAGCCTGGCTCTGCATGGTATACACACATACTACTGTACATTCCATTTAACTCCTAGAAAAAGTGCATTAGATCGTCTGTTGGTCCAACTTGGATGCTCTGGTAACACTTTAGTATAGGGAACACATATAAACTATTAACTATGACTTTTCCCTCAATAAACTCCTAATTTACTGCTTATTAATAGTTAGTAAGGTAGTTGTTAAGTTTAGGTATTGGGTAGGATTAAGAATGTAGAATAAGATCGTGCAGAATAAAGCATTAATATGTGCTTAATAAGTACTAATAGATAGCCAATATTCTAGTAATATGCATGCTAATAAGCAACTAGTTAAAAGATCCTAAAATAAAGTGTTACCAGCTCTTGTGGAAATCTAAAAATAATTACATTTCACCAATATGCATGATGTTACACAAACATGGCAGAATCCATATGCAGTTAATGATAAACATTCCACTTTTAAGCAAATGATTAAAAAAAATAACCAGCTGAAGATAGCTTAGTTAGCTAGTTTAACCAACTAGCTAAGGGGATAGGTGTATTTGTCAGCTGGTTATGCTGGGAGACTGCTAAACTCCACCATGGAGACCAGCATAAGCTAGCAATTATACTAATAAGACTAACAAACCGCTTTTTTGCTTAACACTTTACAACGTTCAAAGTTCAATGCAAAGGGAGATATTTTCTTTTACAGAGATCACTGTTTAAGGACTGCAACAAACTGCTTCTTCCCGGGTTAGTGACATCACTAACCCTAAAATTTACATAAACCCTGCCCCCAAGAACACACAACAAAGGGGGTGAGGCCATGTTGGGCTGCTTTAGAGAAGAGGAAGAGTTGTTGTAGTAGAGTGTTGCTGTCATGCCGTCATTTTACGCCGGACTGTTTCACAAACGAGGGTTAATTCAATGCTGGATTTGCCTAAGAGATTAACATGACGGCACATGCTAGTCAATGAGTTGAATCAACTCCACAGCAACTACTTAAATTTATCCACTAACCATTCAGAAACGTCCAGTTTCATTCTAAAAGTTATAACTTCTTCCTGAGTCTCTCCATCAGTGTCGACTCCGGTTTGCACAATGTAAGGCTGAACACCGTTACTGACAATCCTCATTTTGGCTGCGTGAGATTCTCCAGCTTTGTTGTTGTTGAGCAACCGAAGCGCGAGCTGTTAAAGCTCCGCCCTCTTCTGGAAAGCAGGTCGGAAGCAGCAGCTCATTTGCATTTAAAGGGACACACACACAGACAAAAAGCTATAATAAATTATCTGTAGGGTATTTTGAGCTGATTCTTCACAGACACATTCCCGGGACACCAGTATTGCATCTTGTAAAAGGAGCATTATAGGTCCCCTTTAATTTAGCGATGTAATCAT
Organism: Megalobrama amblycephala; assembly: GCF_018812025.1. NCBI lineage: Eukaryota > Metazoa > Chordata > Actinopteri > Cypriniformes > Xenocyprididae > Megalobrama > Megalobrama amblycephala. Next base: position 23,403,108 of record NC_063053.1, on the reverse strand, counting down.
ATAACTGTAAAATAAACAATAATATTGCATAGCATTGTTTATCTTGCACAATTCATTATCAAGGAAACTTCTTAGATGATAATCAAACAACTGCAAAGCTATCGGTATCATTGCCATTTTGTTTCCATATCTTCCGGGCATCAGTCAATGCAAGGCCTTTGTGGTCGGAAGTCGGAGATCCCACATCCAGCCTTGAATGGAACGCAGTGTTAGAGCAGAGAGAGGCCTCTGGAAGGGAACCAGGCACAAACGTGTAGCAGCTGCTGCTATCTGCTGGCTGGCTTCATATGCAACTAATGCAGCCATTAAGTGCACTAAAATGGAAGTGATGTTGCCGCGTTTTTGCCTTCAAAGAGCAAACAACAAGCATATCAAAAGTTCCCCGCTTTGATGCACTGGCTTCAGGTTGCGGCTCACATTAAGTTCAAGACATTGGTGCTTGCCTATAGAACAGCAATGGGCTCTGCAACCTTCTACCTACGCTGTCTCTTACGAGTCTACATCCCCTCCAGAACCCTGCGGTCGGTAAGTGAGCGGCGCCTTGTGGTTCCATCGCAGAGAGCCACAAATTCATTCTCAAGGACATTTTCATTCACTGTTCCTTGCTGGTGGAATGATCTTCCCAACCCCATCCGGACAGCCGAATCCCTCACAATTTTCAAGACACAGTTGAAAATTCATCTCTTCTGTGAGCACCTAACTGCTTCATGCTAAAATAATAATAATAATAATAATAAAAATCTCCTTCATGATCTCAACATTCCTTAATCTCTCCCTGTTCTAGCTTGTACTATATGTTTCTGAACGATGACTGAAACTTCTAGTGTTTATTGCCTTCTTAAGATGAATCATCTTAAGATGAATCACTTGTTGTATTCCTCAACTGTAAGTTACTTTGGATTAAAGTATTTGCTAAATGAATAAATGTACATGTGATCACACCCATTGCTCTTAGGGCCTGAGCTATGAGGACTGTGTGTCCAGTGTGGCCTGAAATTCTTCACATCTTTACATATGGATATAATTTGTACAGCGAACAGAGCTGCTAAAATAGGCAGTTGCCTTCCTGTACAATAACTGATTAATTAATTCTGGCTGAGAGGCAGGATGTCTCAGTGTCAGGTGCCCGCTGGTGTTCCCATTGCTTGGCCATGCCGAGTGTTCGTACAATTTGATGTAGACATGTTATTCTCTCCTGGCTGCCTGCCGGCCACACTCGATCACACCTCAGCCTTTAAAGTGCACGCCAAGACCAGTCATCTGCTGGGGCCGAGGTGTAACTTTATGAAATAATTACTTCACTGGCCTTTGGAGTATGCAGCGGGCTGAAAATAAACAGCGGCGGGTTGTGCAGGAAGAGAAAAAGTGTGAGAAGAGATGCAAGGGGCCATAGTGTGAAATGAAAGCGGCAGCAGCAGAATTTATGGCTGACATTCGTGTTATGGCAGCGGTTCAGACGTGACCTCTTCACTCACTCGGCAGCTGCCTGCTCTTCACTGCCTTTCTCCACCTGTCCCGAAAACACGCCACTCTCAAGGCTAGACCAGATAAATCTGCACGTCTGGAGTGAACACTATCAGTCTGTTGCAAAACCTAGTGAACTGCCTATAGGCAAAATTTTAATGCATCATTGGTGCGTCAATGTCACGAAAGCAGTTCCAAAATTTAAAGGTGCAATAGGGGGATTCTCTACAGAAACATTTTTTGTTATACTTGTGGAAAGTCTCCTCATATCCTGATAGCAATCACTATGTTAAACGGTCGAAATTTATTAATATATATCATCTGCGGAAGGTGTAAGACCATAAAATGTTTTTCCAATCTTTATATTTGGTCCGAATGAAATCATACGATGTCCTACCTGCCTGTCAACGTATGTTTTTACATAGCCTACCCTCGCAAACACTGTTCGCGCAGACATCATACGTCATTCAGCGCGTTTCATGCTATGCAGAGTTTATACAGACAGACCTCAGTCACAAATCACCGCAAACAAACAGCAGCCACCTTTTACAGTTCCTACCGAATCAAAACAATGATCTTATGCTGCGTTCATGCCATAACTTTCGTAATTAAGAGACGGCAACCTGTGACATTCAAACCGGAGCTGTTCACGTCCTCAGACTTGGAATTATGTCAGGTACAGGCAGTCAGGTACAAGCTCTCTAATGCCAAGTTAGAGAGCCTACAGGGCTTTAAATGTCGGCAGATCGCTGTGCTGTTCAGACTACATGACTTGCTGTGGAGTCTTGAAGTCGTTGTGGTGTTCACACTATACGTGACACTACGTAAATGATCTGCAACAGGGGGTTACACACTACAACTCTGTCACCCAACGACTTTATTTGAAAAGGACACTGGGAAGAAATTAGATTAAATATTGAATTAAATTTAATTCAAATTAAATGAACCCTTTCACACATAAGTTTAAAACATTCTGGCTGACCTCCCAGAGTTAAGGCCACCATTAGAACTTTTCCTTTATTGTTTCCATGATGATGCGTCATAATTGTCACGTGACACACTGCGGCCACGCTGTATGACAGATGTATCACTTTTCTCAGGTCATCAACTATCTGATATTCCAATTCTCATATTTGTAAGTGAGTGTTTTGTCATTTAAAAACCTACATTATGATCTTGATCTTAATCTATAATGCGAGATGGGCGCTACCACCTTGTTTGTTTGTGCTTTAATTCAGAGAGTCCTGTCAGTCGGATTTATAGGCTACAGCATGTGAATTCTAGTCTGGGTAAACCCAGCCTGATCTGCCGGCGATTTGATTTCGCTCGGCAACTCAGTCTGGAAACCTGTGCATTCATTTCTGCTGCGCTGTTACACTTTTGCGGGAACCAATCACAGACTGGCTTATCCACCTTGCTCGCTATTGGCGGGTGTAACACGATGACGATAGAGAAGCGACGGCAAGCAGCTTTCAAACTCTATCAGATTTACCCGTCTCTCCAAAATAACAATGCACAATCACAGTGACGCCGATTGTGTTAAGCATTTACCTTATCTGAGAGAAATATAGCAGAGCGTTGATCCGACAGTCTCTTCATAGGAAGATTACAAACAGCGATTAATGGCACACAATGATTCTCTGCTGTTATTTTGGTGGTTTGCTTCACGATGTGAGTACAGGACTCTTTTACTTCAATGCCCCTTGATGGTAGACAATATTTTTATTATTTGCTCTATATGTTTCGTCTCCCTGCTTCTTGAATCTCGCGCCGCCTGAGCTGACTGGGACTCTTTTTGGTTGTCATGACAATGACGTAGTTTAGGGCGGCTATATTCCGCGTTCATTTACACTGAACCAGAACAGTATCAGAGTCGCCTTTTAAACTCTCGACGATGCTGAATGACTTCTTTAGTTAGCAAACAAATTGCTCGAGTGGGTGTAAATACCGATCACTTTCATGTTTTTTTGCACAACCTGCAAAAATCGCTCGATGCCATTGCTGCTTCTGCAAACCGCAGATCAATGCTACAAACCAATACAAACTAACCCTGTGTCTCAATCAGCTCCCTAGTTCCCTAGGTCGTGAATCAGTATATCATGCAAGTGAATGTGGCTGATTCCCTGATCAGTGCCCTGACTACTGAACTAGGGAGCTGATTGAGACACATGGTAAACCTGCCTGGAGTTTTCGCATCGCTCTTCAAAGTACGTCACCAGGATCGTTGATCTGATTGGTTGAAGGACTATCCAATTGCGTGACTAATGCTCGTTGATCACGCCTCTTGTGCAGTATGAAATACATAGCAAACTCCCCAGACCAATGTTCAATTTTAAATTGAGCTTGGTCTGGTGATAGCCAGACTATGTGAATTCATCTATTTGTACTGAAATACATGTGGAGACTAAATATTCTGACTGCTACTCCTCCTAGAGCTTTAATTCTACAAGCCCCAAACTGTCCACAGACCTGGGTCCTGGTCTCTAGTTAGTTGCTATATCTTTTCAGAAAGATCAGAGTTACATTTTTTGAATAATAATTTATCAAAGTTCATATTTTTCCCATAGACTCCCATTCATTTCTTAAAATTGCGCCTCCAGAGGAGCAGTTCCACCCAATAGAGTGCGCGCCAACATATGAAATCTTTGGCTCATGCATTCACTTTCAGTTTCGTCAGTTCGTCATTTCTGTGTTTTAAAGCTGGCCAGTTTGAAACAATTCTAACGAATGTATTAATATACAATCAATGAAAAACATGAGATACTTTTAGAGCTTGTTTGGTGTGATAAATAGAGATGAACTCAGCAGTCTCATGTAACCCAGGCAGTGCCCGCGGGGCTGCCGCTCTCAGAGCACATGAGACGCTCCTGTATTCGGGCATATGAGAGAAAGATAGAGAGACAGCTGCACAGAGCGATAAAAACGTTAATATAGAGTGAAAAGTGATTAAATACGACTGAAAGATCATATTTCTAAAACGGATGCGGCAATGGGAAGAAGCTTTGCACGTCTTACACCTTGTATGGGTAAGTTTATCCCTGTTCTATCCGCTCATATTGTAGCAGATGAGCACTTTTGTTTTTGCCCTTGATCACTATGTTCGTCATTTGTATGTGTTTTTTAACCTTTTTAAATAAAACATTCAAGCGATTTAACACGCCTATCACAAGAACTCATTAAAGAGTTACATTTTGTAAATGCACGCTGTTTGATGACAAAAAGAGCCGCGATTGCCCGTCTCTGAACTCGACTGCCCAGAGCATATGCGTTCTCCCTATCTTAGTCATTCACATGTGTTTCTTAACCTTTGTAAATAAAACATAACAGTGATTCGACAAGATTCGATCACAAGAACACATTTAGATTTTGGATGAGGTTTTGAGTGAAACAGAGACGGCTCGCATCTCTAATGAAGCTTGCGCTCTGGAGCTCATGCATTCTCGTTAATCATGTCCAAAATGCATGGCGAATCTCATTCAAACGAGCATAAGAACGCATCAAAGAGCTTCTTTCTTTGATTGACTTTGTTAATGTGTTAATGATGTGTGACATCTTTGCAAAGATTTGTGCATTAGAGGCGCTTCGTGTCGCCGGCGCTGCCGCTCCCAGCATGAGCAGATGAGAGAGAGAGACTAGATACTTTCGATTCCGTCCTCAGTCTGTCAAGATTCATTATATCTTTGTTGATACCATCTAGAATTTCAGTATTGATCGGGTGACTAGATGTTTTAAACAGTTTATTGAACAGGTTGATCGCCTGATACGATTTTACACTCACACACAAGCGGAGCCACGCCTCTTACAGTGGCCGTGAGTTGAGTGCCTCTTAAAGCGGACGTGACTCTTAAAGCGGCCTTTGTGGCCGCTTTGTGCTTCACTGTTGGGACTGTATTGGACAGGTGATGAGCAGTGCCTGGTTTTCTCCACACATACCACTTAGAATTAAGGCCAAAAAGTTCTATCTTGGTCTCAGACCAGAGAATCTTATTTCTCACCATCTTGGAGTCCTTCAGGTGTTTTTTAGCAAACTCCATGCAGGCTTTCATGTGTCTTGCACTGAGGAGAGGCTTCCGTCGGGCCACTCTGCCATAAAGCCCCGACTGGTGGAGGGCTGCAGTGATGGTTGACTTTCTACAACTTTCTCCCATCTCCCAACTGCATCTCTGGAGCTCAGCCACAGGGATCTTTGGGTTCTTCTTTACCTCTCTCACCAAGGCTCTTCTCCCCCAATAGCTCAGTTTGGCCGGACGGCCAGCTCTAGGAAGGGTTCTGGTCATCCCAAACGTCTTCCATTTAAGGATTATGGAGGCCACTGTGCTCTTAGGAACCTTAAGTGCAGCAGAAATTTTTTTGTAACCTTGGCCAGATCTGTGCCTTGCCACAATTCTGTCTCTGAGCTCTTCAGGCAGTTCCTTTGACCTCATGATTCTCATTTGCTCTGACATGCACTGTGAGCTGTAAGGTCTTATATAGACAGGTGTGTGGCTTTCCTAATCAAGTCCAATCAGTATAATCAAACACAGCTGGACTCAAATGAAGGTGTAGAACCATCTCAAGGATGATCAGAAGAAATGGACAGCACCTGAGTTAAATATATGAGTATCACAGCAAAGGGTCTGAATACATAGGACCATGTGATATTATATCTTTTTTAATAAAATTGGAAAAAATGTCAACAATTCTGTGTTTTTCCATCAATATGGGGTGCTGTGTGTACATTAATGAGGGGAAAAAAATGAACTTAAATGATTTTAGCAAATGGCTGCAATATAACAAAGAGTGAACAATTTAAGGGGGTCTGAATACTTTCCGTACCCACTGTATAGATTATGGATGATGCCAAGTTACACAAAGGTCTGTTAATCCAACTTTCCAAAAAAAGGACTGGTGCGATTTCCAATTTTTGTTTTAGTTTTAATTATTGTATTAAAGTGCATGTGAACATACTGAGAGTGGAATAAGCCAGAAGGTAACAGTTCCTCGTCACTGCTGCCATTAAATGCTAAACATACCTCTCCTCTGACCAAGGGGCTTTCACCCCCACAAGCCCCCTTACAAGCCAGCTGCTTATGTAGGCATTAAACAGAAAGACTAAACTTTGAGGTTATTATGTTCTTTCTCTCTTTTTCTTTCGTTCTGTCATACCTTCACTCATTGGAATGAGTTTTCATGTCTTTACTTGCAACAGGTATTAAACCACTAATCCACCGAAAGAGTCTGAAAGGAAGAGTAACAGGGAGAGGGGGTAGAATGTGTGGGGTGAAGGAGAGCCCATATCTCAACGGTGATTTACAAGTCTGACTTGTTAAAATCAACACAGCTTCCTGACAGTGACAGGAGATCAAACCAACAGGAACAGCATAATCAAACGCTCTGGCACATGTGGAACCTTTACGTTCACATGCACACACAGGCATGTCATAGTTCCGCAGAGCATGGCAGCTGTTGACGCTACTGAGATGGTGTTAAAAGGTCGAGAGTTTGTGAGAAAGAGACACTTAAAATTTACCACCCCATGAAAATCATCACATATACTTACCTAAACAAATCAAATCTTGTATCAGTTAAAACAAGACCTTTATTTTTGTTTAGTTTGAACTCTGACTGACTGAACCTATATTCTCAAAACTCTAGAGGAGGGGTCTGTATGAAAGCTTGTTTCCGCCACAGAATAAAACAACATAAAAGACAATTGCAACTTTTTATTCTCATAATTCAATATTGTGAGTTTATATCTTTCATATCTTCTTTTTTCAGAATTGTGAGATATAAACTCACAATTGCAAGTTAAAAAGTCAAATTCTGAGGGAATAAAGACTGACTGACACAAATCTGACTTTATAACTCGCAATTGCAACTTTATATCATGCCATTCTTAGAAAAAAAGTCAGAATTGCGAAATGTAAACTCGCAATTGGAGAAAAAAAGTCAGAATTGTGAGATAAAAAGTCACAATTACCTTTTTTACTTTGTATTCAGTGTCAGAAACAAGCTTCCATGGTCTGGAACCTTTAATATTAAGGGCCATTTTTGCAGCTGGAATTTATTATTAACAACATGTCTTGGGATAAAGGTCTGGTCTTGCCCTTGATCAGCCTTAAATTGGATTTTGTACAATGGTGTTAACTTTTGCTATTGTATGTGATAGAAATGACATGAGATTGTAATAACATTTCTCACATTTTGTAGAAAAACTTGGACGACCCTTGAACTTGACAAGTCCTAAAAAACTAATTTGATCTCTTTGCATGATTGACAGCGATTCTTGGTTTAAAGGAACACTCCACTTTTTTTGAAAATAGGCTAATTTTTCAACTCCCCTAGAGTTAAATAGTTGAGTTTAACCATTTTCGAATCCATTCAGCTGATCTTCGGGTCTGGCGGTACCACTTTTAGCATAGCTTAGCATAGTTCGTTGAATCTGATTAGACCGTTAGCATCTCGCTCAAAAATGACCAAAGAGTTTCAATATTTTTCCTATTTAAAACTTGACTCTTCTGTAGTTACATCGTGTACTAAGACCAACGGAAAATGAAAAGTTGTGATTTTCTAGGCCGATATGGCTAGGAACTATACTCTCATTCCGGCGTAATAATCAAGGAACTTTGCTGCCGTACCATGGGTGCAGCAAGCGCAATGATAATACGCAGCGTCTCTCACAAATGTCTCCATGGTTGCAAGGCACGCTCCCTGTGCAAGTAGGGGGTCACAGGCGCTGCGTAATATCATTGCGCCTGCTGAGCGAGCATTTTGAGCATTTTTGAGCGAGATGCTAACGGTCTAATCAGATTCAAAGAGCTATGCTAAGCTATGCTAAAAGTGGTACCGCCAGACCCGGAGATCGGCTGAATGGATTCTAAAACGGTAAAACTCAACTGTTTAACTCTAGGGTAGTTGGAAAATGAGCCCATTATCAAAAAAAGTGAAGTGTTCCTTTAAGTTCAAAATACAATAGCAAGTGCAAAATACAATTTCCCATCTATAGTTTAAGACAGTATAAACTTCAGTATAATACAAACTGATCTGCACAGTATGCTCGAAACTCAGTGTAGAATGAGTGATCTCCTGCATGTCAGAATGTGAGTTATTTCCTTAATTTGTAAAAAAGTGTGGTGGAGCTGTATTTGTGCACTTGATCCTGTAATGCATTGTTTTCCATTTCCTTCAACTGAATGTTCCAGTTGTGTAGCCTGACTTATTTCAGCACATCGCAAATATATTATATCACTATTAGTGTTAGGCGGATATATGAAAGATTCAGAGAAAGATGGTTAATAGGAAAGAAGGCTGGAATCAGGTGTGTTTTATTAGCATAAAGGCAGTCTATTGTCCTAGTGTTTTTATTTGGATAAAGCAAAGTGATGAAAACAATACAGGTTCCAATGCTGTCATCTTAAATGCTTCATAAAATCAAACATTTGCTAAGCCCTAAATGGCCTTACATTGTAATATATGAGGAAAAAGACAATGAAGATAAACTTTTACCCCAACACTAATACTGACTTAATCCTTATTTAAAACATAACCAACAATGTTGAATGTAATTCTAACACTAACCTAACCCTATTGCTAATTATTACTAAACACAATGCTAGCTTTCTTTGCTAAACCCACATAGCTTTAACCCAGTGCTAGCAGCAAAATAATAGCAACTCTGACTGATCTGAGAAATGAAGAGTGTCCCATATTTCTGCCGACTGAACCAGCAATGCCATCATTTGTGAAGATAATCTTTTTGGTTCTTTCTTTTCAGCGAATTGACCAAACAGGTTTGCAAAACAATTCACATTAGTTCAGAACACTCTCTCACTCAATCATCCAAAGCCTTTTCTCAGTCAGTAAACCAGAAAGTATTTTGATAGCCTGCTTAAGAACACAGAGAACAAACAGCGCTGGATGAAGTGGACATTCACATATACCAACAATAGAAACAAAGACTACTTTTTGAAAATGCAGCTACTGCTGTGCCATGTGAAAAAGAGGCCATTCTCAGTGAAAGTGTTTTTTTGTGTCCAACCAGTAATATTCCTATGTGATGTAGATGGGTGTCTTTTTCTTTTCAATTTTTTTCTAGTGATCTTCTATTTATCTCAGTTGTCATTATAAGGTGGATTAAAATGGACATGTGCATGGGCTGACAAGGTGACCTCATAGCATTCAAATTTCCACTCATTGTTTCTTCAGTCTGAACTCATTGTGGCCTGGAAAATGTGCTGCATTTCAAAGCATGAGATTGATGCAGTGGCTTGTGCTGGTGGCTGTGGTGAGGAATAGGGCTTTGGGCTGACGTTGATAACTAATGCAGGCAAAATGACATGCTGCCACAACCACACTGTACATTAAACTGACCACAGGGAGATGAATGCAGAGTGCTAATGAGTGTGACAAATAGACTCCACATGCAAAACTGCAAAGGTAAATTCCAACACTAAATGCATGCGTGACAGCTACCGTGCAGACAGTGGTGATAAATGAACACTAAGTGCTTGGCTTGGTGTGCCGAGACCTGAATAAATTCCCCCTTTTTCCCTCATCCTGTGTTTTCCTGCCTTCAAAACAGAGAGAAGTTTAAGCACATTGTGCTGTGTAAATCATATTAAAAGCTCTGATATGATATGCACTGGTGTAAATTAACCTCAAACCTTTAAGAAGCCGATTCAGAGGCATTTAGCTGACTGAAAGTCCATCTGGAGTGGAACTATTTTAGGGGGCACACTACGCTTCCACAGGAAGTCTGGTTGACTCTGGGAATGCAGGGAATTATGGGAGCAAAGAGACTTGCTGTCCCTCTGTTTGTGAAGGTTAATGGTAACAGTTAGAGGCAGCCTAATGAACGTCATTAATTAACCACCAAGCCCTCCTCGCATTTCAATTACTCTGAGGACTGACGGGGTGCCAGAGGTATAGAGGGGAATGTACTTTGTTAGATATCCTTCCCTACGGGTAGGACTTGGTTGTGAAATCACATTGCTATATCACACCATGAGTCCAGACTTACCCAACCCCAAATCATGTTCACACTGTACTGCCACCACAAACCTGACAAGAAACACTAGAAGTGACATACATAATTGTGAAAACAAAGTTCAGTAGGCTCTGTGGTGTCAAAGCCAGGAATATGTGGCCTCAAACTTCCTCTCTCACAGGTAGAGTTGTGAGAATTCACTGATAGCTGTTTGCTAGGTACATCAATGGTTGGGGAAGTGCAAAGGGGTTGACCTGGTAGGGTTGAAGTCTGGCAGTGGTCAAGTGCTTCTCTTTGGTCTGAAGCACAAGAGTCTGGGGCTTCTCCTAGTGGCTCAAACTACCAGCAGAATATACCAGCATATTTAGTCACCAGCATCAGTTGTGTTCCTCAGCATGCACTGTTAAATTTAAAATGTACATGGGCACCATTTGGGGTTCCTCAAATCTTTTCAAAAATTATGTTTTATTAACAAAGTTCGGGAGGAGCATGTTTATGTTGCATGTTCAAATGATCTACGCCATCAGCATAAGAGGAGGCCTATAAATACATAGCTGACTCATCTATGTTCCTCAACAGTTTGGGGGGGTACTCTGGGTTCAGGCAACATTCTGAGCTCGGAGCTCTCCCTCGGACAGCATGCCAAATACCCATACTCTTTTACTCTAATCTTTTGTAAGTGTGAACTCGTGAAAGGACAGTTCTTAAGATTCTTAAACTTACAAGATGGAACCCATAAGTTCCTGCAAGAACTCTAAAGACTGTCAATAGTTCCCTGATTACAAGAGAAAGGATTTTGAGGCACTTGATATATAAATTGCATTTCCTTGAGTACACAATTCGATATTTCAGGTACCCTGAACTCTAGGATTATTTAGGGTTCCTCCAGTGTGGCCTCTTCAGTTAAAATTAGGGCAAAACCCAATTTGTTGGGTTAATCTAGTTAATGCACTTGTGTGTTCTAAAGAAATAAGACAAGGTGTTGCTGTGGCGAGCAGGGCACACGAGGGTGACGCGAGAGATGATGAGCTTCACCTGCGAGGCGCACCGGCCTTGAGTCTCTTATGGAGTAGCTCCGGAAGCATAAAAGGAGGAGCGATGACAGTAAAGGACGAGAGAGGACCAGGCCTGGATATTATTTGATGTTTGGTTATGTTCGTGTGGCCGGCAGATGTCCGTGAGGGTCTGCCGGTATTATTTTTGTTTATTCTTTGTTTATTTTGGTATTAAAGTTTTGTTGAACGTTCGCTGAACGTTGAAGAACTGTGTTACAGTTGCATTTACCAATAAGACAAATGGTTCTTTCAAAGCAGGACCATCTTTCCTAAGATGCAATATTAAGTAATTTCTACCATTAAAGTCATTCGTATCCATCTTCCACTGTCTCTAAAGGCAACTTCTCTGTGATAGCTGGATGAGGTCAGGGATGAGAAAGGGTGATGATTCATTCCTCTATTTGCATGTCTCACATCCTGTGTCAGAACGTTTAGTTTATCTTTGCCAAGTTAGCACACGTTTCCTGTGGTTAGCCACAGGAGTGATGTATCCTATTCTGAAGGGAGATGAGCACCCGACACACCTGTGTGTTCACTCTCTCAGACCACAGGATTAAACACATGCTGTGGAATAGTGCATATCACAAAGGTAGTGAATCAGCAGGCCCTACATACCCACACCAAACCATGCCAGATCAAGTGACTGTCAGAAAACTACAAACACATCAACTTAAGTTGCCCTTAGGATATAACTCTTTCTTTTTTATTTCTTTTAGCATTTTGAGAAGATTACTAGGGATGATATAAGCATGTGTCAAATCTCCTATCATGTCATCTTATACATGGAGCTCCAGGTTCAGGCTTATATCATTTTCTCACTATATAGCACTGGTACTATATTGCTCATTTTGGCCAGATTAAATAAAAAATGTTTGGATATGTTGGATTCACAAATATTCTAATTTGTAAATGTGTCTACTGAATCTTATCCATCCCACATCAGCTTCTCTACAATGTATTACAGATGTAACTGGAAATGAACACTTCAAAAAACATCTTGAATGTAGCTGCACTATCAGTGACAGACAGCATGTGTTCTTATTATATTGTTCCAACAACTTTATTTTCTCTGTAGGACACACAAAGGCAAATTTAAAAGTGCACACTCAATTAAAATACTTTCAAAAACTTGTTATATTGTTTATTTCTTATTATTTTCATTACCTGTTTTGTGTATGCTTGGACAATATTGTATGTAAACACAATCATGCCAATCAGTACTTTAAAAAAAAAAAAAAAAAAAAAGAAATTGACTGACATATCTTGTATGACTTTAATATGGCCAAAATATATTTTCTTCAACAAAAATGATGAAAATACAGTTTCAAAGAGTACTAAATTTTCTTGACTCCCTCACCATTGGGAAGCTGATCTGCTACACTGACCAGGCAAAATCATAAACAACAGACTGAGAAATGAGAGCGAGGGAAAGAGAGAGATGACTGGCAGGATTAGGGTGGGGTTGTGTGACCGCTGGAATCCAGCGTTGACAGACAGGCCTTATTAAAGCGCAGAGCTTCAGCCCCATCACTGCCGCCCATTGAAGCCTGCGGCGGGGCCGCGCTTTAGACAGGCCCGCAGAAGAATGGAGCGACTGTAGGGCGAGAGGGAGGATACCAGGGCAAAGAGAGGGGACTAAGAGGGCTGCTCTTATTTGTCTGAGATGTATCTGATTCCTCAGTACAAAGAGTCCAGGAGGAAGACCTGCACTGATTGTTCATTCATACGCGCATGAAAGAGAAATAAGTCCTCATTCTTTCGATGCTCTTTTCTGATGAGCAGGGGAATGTGTAATCTGAGCATCACAACTTCTAAAGCTCATCCAGCATGCACAAGAGACTACAGAATGTTTCATATTTGAGAACGTAACTCATCTTCACTTTGTTTAATGTATAATCCATTAAAAATGCCTGGAATCTCTCCACACTGATCCGATGAGACGGTGCCAGTACATAACTAACTGACAGTGCTTAACAGAGGTCCTCTCTGTATTGAAACATTATTCATTTAAAGTAAAACCAAGTACTATTCTCAAATACACGTCCACACGAGATTACATGACCTTTAGTATTGGGGCTGATTAACAGTATTAATTTGAGACAATAAAGAAATATTGCTCCACAAAATTAAAATTCTGCCAAACCCTGTTTTTATCCCATGAACGAATTTGAACAATCTTTATGAACACTGTGGACTGGCATTTATCACAGAGGACAAAACAATTCCCAATCCCCCCATCTATACGAGTCGAGCTTTATACTAAGAACAGACTGAAATTTAAATTGTCTGCCAAAAATATTACCCTCTTCTGCAGCTCTCAAATTCAACAGGGCACATGAAGTCAAGGCATTTTAGTCATGTGCTATCTTCAAGTGCACCTGGTAGTCTTGTACCTCTGGGATTCGGTACTTCAACATGTCACGCATTCAAGTCAGAAACATAGCATGGAAACAGCCTAAGCAAAATATAAGAACTATATTGTGAATTATACACCAGAATAACCATATGAATTCAAAATGATGAAAATTATTACTTTCTATCACTTCTATCACATGGTACCTAACAAAAATAATTAGTTTTCAGAAACTCATCGTAAAAAGTGAGTGATTTTATACTTTTTTTGTCCAAGTTTCCTACTTGTAAATACAATTTTGCATGGTCGTTCATGCTCAGAACCCGTAATTACAATATATCCAACTCCACTTGAAGGCCACAATAAGGGGCCATTTACACAGAATATGTTTTTGCGGTTAAATGTGAGACAACGGTCAGTGGAAAGAAAAATACGCAAGGTCTAGACACACGTTTTGTAAAAGTTAAACTTATTTATCTTGAGCGCCGCATGCTGTGTCATGTGCAAGATGCTGCAAAAGACACAAGCCAAAAAGTTTTGATCGCCCCCAGATGGCTGGATGCAGTATAGGTCATAAACCCCACCCTTTACTTGTAAACTAATGGGACGTGAGACAAATCAAATTACACTTCAAATATTTTTTCAGAGATGGTTTCTGTCATTTTAGGTCATTTTTGTCATCAGTGTTCGTTTTTAAATAAGTTTGGTTTTAGTTATTTGATGCTATAAAAATATGGTGTGACGTCATGATTGACAGCTGAGATTGACAGCTTTTCTAAGCGAAGTAGTCACTGAGGCCAACTGACTTTTTCCGGGATCTTCAGGAGGAGACTGGAGCTTCAACTTCCATTTCTATATTTCCATAACTGTTTATTTCACACCCACATAATGAGTTGTTCTGCAGTAACCGATTCTGTGGGAGTATGGGTGGGACCTTGAAACCACGGCTCCACTTCATGCTCACTACTGCGCAAACTTGGGTTCCAAGATGTCAGCTCCATCTTGGGGCATTGGCGGCTTTACTTTTCTACAATGGAAGAGAGTCCATCTTTTTTTATAGTCTATGGTTCAAGTCCTCCTGGGAAGTTCGTATTTACGAGCTGGAAAGTCATGTTTATGACATCATGCGCGTTTAAGTCACTTTTGTTGGAGCATGATGGCGGTGTACCTTCTCTTATTAACTACACAAAAAATACAGTAAGATTTTTAATTCTACTTTTAGAAAAGGAAGATCAAAAATGTGCATCAGGTATGTTTGCTTTTTTATGAAGCCACTGTAAACTTTATCGTTACATATTGTATTGGTGTATTACAATAAGCATTTAGCTTATGTGACTGACAATGTCACTGCTAAATTCGTTTAAATTATTGTGATATTGTTTCTCACTGACACGCTCCCATTTCGTACAGATCGGGGCTGAAAGAAAATCCCAAGCTTACTCATGTTTTTTTACAATTTTGTGGTGGCGTTCATGTGCGTTCATGTGCTTAAATACAATCTTTGATGATGACATGACTTGAACGCACCATTAGCTCCAGCTCGTCAGTGTGCCATTTTTGTAGTCCACATGATTTTGTAGTTCATTTCAGGGCTTTGGCGAAGGGGAAGATTATCAGAGAATTTTGACTTTGGTCTGCTTGTCACAGAAAAGGTATTTTATTATATTATATTATTTTATTATATTAAAGGTATGGTACACTTGAGATGGTAAACGATGACAACATTTTCAATTTTGTGTGAACTATCTCTTTAATTCAGCAGATCTGGTGAGCTTTAGCCCAGAGCAAGGCAGGCCCATTCACTTATCCATATAGACCAAGTACTGACCTGTTAAAGTGAGCGCCGTAGGTTTCTAATTTCTCTCAAAGAATGTGTGTACCAGCAGACAGAGACACACAAACTCACACACATGCCCAGTTTCTTAAAATGTAGCTCAGTCAATAGCCGCTAGCACAAATGATCTCATTTCCTCTTGTTATCTGAGCCGTAAGTACTAAGAACATATTTGTTTAGAGATCAATGTGAAGGGTTTAAGGGAAACTAATTTAGCAATGTTATGAATCTTATAAACATTCACTTTGCTTTTTTTGTCCACATCAGCACTATAGAAGCCAGATATTTGGTCAGTGTAGTTTTGCTTTGTTTTCTTTTTAATCTCTGAATCTTAACCAAATGGCTGTGATTTCAGTTCTGGCAAATGTGTACTTGGTTTCTCCACAGCAATAATCACCAGTAACATTTTTGCAAACTCCATTATTAGGTTCATTATTAGTCCATGTTAACTAATGTTAACTAATGAAACCGGTTACACTTTATTTTAAGGTGTCATTGTTACTGTGTAATTATATATTTAATACTGAGTAATATTAATTAACAACATGAACTTAAGGTTAGGGTAGGATTAGGGTTTGGTCGAGGGTTAGTTGCATATGCATAATTTACTGTTATTACTATGGCAAGTACATGTAACATATGTAACTAAAATAAAGTGTTACCATGAAACCTTATTGTAAAGTGTTACCAAAAATAAAAAAAATTCTTACTGCTTGAATACATGTGAGTGTTTTTACAAATATCTTGTATTTTCATAGTGTTCTTGAGGTCATAACATTTTAAATTGTAACTAACCTTTTCATGTCACGAAAGGATTTTAAGAGACAACAAAATGGCTTCCTTCATGTCTTTTCAAATATAAGGCGCGTAACACAAAAGTGCTTAAATATTTCTATGTAAAGGTTTTCTTCTAAGAAATCTGACCTACTAAAGAACCATTTAGCCATTTGAAAATAATAATAATAAAACATCATACATACAAACATCATACATGTAGCCTAATTGGTAGCGCTAGGAATGTAAGATCATGGGTTTGATTCCTCTAGAACACACAAATTGATTTTTTTTTATTATTATTATTTTTTTGTAAGTTGTTTTAAATAAATGTGTAAATGTAAACTATTGTATTATTTTATTTTTTTTAAAGAAATTATTAGATCCAAAAATGTCATGTCTTCTACTCTTGTAAGAATAATCACCATCTTAGAACATGTATGACACTGATAATATTACAAAGAAAAGAAATGGAATGGTTTGAATCAGAGTTTTAAATTGGGCTAATGGTGATGATCTCCGATTGACCTGCACCTCATGTTCAGAGTTGATCTTGGAAAGGAAAGGAAACTTTTATAATTGAAAGTCTTGGGTTATGTTTTATGGTGACTTCCTAACATGTCTTCTGCAGGCTGTACAATGACCTACGGCTATAACTCCTTTATCACATCTCAACATTCCTCCAGAAAACACTACTCTATATGTTGACATTACATAAATATATTTCCATATACAGCTGAGACTCTGAGCATGAAATATAACATTCCGCCTTTGTCTCTTTTGTATTCCCTTGAAGGCTTTTGCTAGGTGTGTGAGATTTATGGCACACTCTAATAGATGTGGAAAATGTATTATTTTTCCTTAGAGCAAAAAACATATGAGGACTTTATCTATCCCACCCCCCCACCAAAAAAAGAAAAAAAAAACTTTGGGCGTGTTTTTCTCTCTGATTTCTGGAGGAAGACAACATAAATCAGGGAAAGGCCAAATCCGCTGGGTCTCTGGCAGTGAAACGCAAAACCAGCCAAGGTTAATGGAAGTGCAAGTGAAGATTTATTTTAATTGCTCCATTGTAATTTTTGGGGGGAATTTAAACAAAATGTCCTCCTTGTTGAAGTGAAACACTAAATTATTCCACATATGTATGGAAAGTGTAAGATGTCACCCAACTTTTTAGCCCATTGAACGGGTGGAATGAAGCAAAGATACGGAGATGATTAAAGCCACAAGTCTGAGCCAACAGGATGGATTCTGGAGGGAGGGGAAGTAGGTCACATTTAGCTAGGTATTAGATTTTAGGTTTGTAAATCTTTCTCTAATCACTTTACTTAAAGAACAGACAGTTCAAACACAAAATATCTGTCAATAATGTTCTTTATGCTCTGTGATTTTTAAATAGAATTTGAATATAGAGAATATAAATTAGAAAAGTAAAACCATAAGTAAAACAATTCAATGATGAACAAATAACAATAATAGTAATAATAATATGACACAATGGCTGAAAATGTATTTGGGCAATCAAGTCACACTTGATAAAGTTTGTCTTGTTTTCCTAAAACAAAATACACTTACATGATAAAGCAATATATTAGATGTCTTTAACTACTATTTACTAACATTTCAATTAATCATTTGATTATATGCACTTAAACCTATGCACTTTAACCCACACTTAAACCTAACCATCCCACCAAACCTGTCCCTAAACTTACCCGTATCCCACCTCAATAGCAGCAAAAGTGTTTTGAATACAACATGAATGCAAAAAAATGCATTGTACCAAACAATTATTTTTTTATTTGCAATTATTATTATTATTATTGTTTATTGTAAGTACATAGCAGTTAAAAACACCTAATATAAAGTGTGACCATTTATGCTTTAAACAAGACAACACTATTTACCAGTAGGGCAGTAGGGCAAAATTATATATATATATATATATATATATATATATATATATATATATATATATATATATTACAGTCAAACCAAAATTTATTCAGACACCTTAAACATTTTACAGATTATCTGACTTTATTCGCTATAGTTTAAAAACATTGTAATAAAATATAACAAGATCTCAGAGTTAAACTGTGTCAGAAAAATGTATCTTAATTATGTCAGATAACACTGAAGCAAAACATGGTCAGGTCAAAGTGTATGAAAATTTTTGGTTCCAAATTTCTATCAATTTTACTGGTAGTCCACTGTATGAAGAATGTTTGGGTATTTGTCACGGTTTACTTTACTTTACTTTAAGTTTACTTTATAGTGTCCTGCACCCACTAGTAAAAATATATAAAAAATTATATCTAGTTTCTGAATAATTTTTGGTTTGACTGTATACAGTGTTGCTTGAAAGTTTGTGAACCCCTTGCAGAATCTGTGAAAATTGTGAACAATTTTAACAAAATAAGAGGGATCATATAAAATGCATGTTATGTTTTATTAAGTACTGTCCTGAATAAGATATTTTACATAAAAATGTTTACATGGTCCACAAGACAAGACAATACAAATATATATATATATATATATATATATATATATATATATATATATATATTTGCAGTGAAGAAATAAAGCACAAGAAATAAAGCACTTTTCTATAAAACGTTTAAGAGACGAAGTATTGTTTGAATTATACAGAGTATTAAAAATGTAATATAAAACTTTTTTTTTTTTCATATTTTAAAGAACCAATAAAAAGTGGGCTTATGTAGGTACATAGGTAACACATTAGAGAAATCACATATTAGATCTATCAGAACTAGTTAATGTTCTAACCCTAGAGCATAATTTTTGTCAATTTCACATACAAAGATTTATTAGGACCTCAGGAGGCTTCTAGAGAGGGAATATGTATGTGTGCCCTTGTTGTGTTCAGCATGTGTGTTGCCTTCAGGAGCAGCTTGAGGGGCAGGTCTCGTGTGTGTGCCGCCCTTCAGATGAACGCAGATAATAAAACGATGCAGCAGCTTGGCTAAAGACACAGATAATGGTGCCTCCCAGTGGAAAAATATTGCAAAGGTTCTGAAATGCAGAAGACAGATTAAACTAACACACCATCAGTCATTTTACTGTGGCTACACCACAGCGGTGATTCAATACTTTAAAAAAAGAAAAAAAGGACAAATTAGTGTTGTAATCTACGAAAGTCTTTCCATTACCTTTAGACCAGACTTTCAGGCACTAATGATATATATATATATATGAATTATATTATGTTCATTAAATTAAATATAACTTGATTTACAAAATTACAAGAAAAAGTACATGATGATTATCAGGATGGAAACAAGGAATAAAGCTAAAGTCAGTGATTTCTCAGTGAGGGATTGAAAGCTTATACATGTGGTTACATGTATAAAAAAATATATTTTTAAACCATCTTTTGAAATGTTGATTTTATACATATTTTGTACTTTTACAGATGGCTAAAACTTTGTAGAATGTAAAGAAACATGTAATATTACAGAAGGATGGAAAGAAAAAAGGACAGGAAAATGCAATACATTGAAAAAGGAAAGTTTTAAGTATTTTGATTAGAGAAGAGTAGAAAAAATACAGCTTTTCATGCTAGAAAATGGCAACATCTCATGAAATTAAAGTAGTGAAATTATTCACTTGTGATACTGTGATAAAAGAAGCCTACATAAAATGATTTTAATATATTATCCAGTATATTAAGAAATTTATGATGAAAAAAAAACACGTAAGGTTTTATGAACAGATTTGTATAATACAAAACTCATCATGACTTTTTTTTTGTCCATGCAGACACTGACTGGCTATAGCTCCCTAAACACACAGCTGGGAATGGGGCTATTTTTACAACCAAAGCATGCTGGGATATCTTGACACCCTGCATCAGCATGTGTTTCCCCGGGCTGAGAGGGAGCTGATGATATTATTACTTATTATTGAAATAACCCACCGCCACCTGTCTCCCAGCACACTGCTGCCAAAATATACCTATAAAACGCCTCTCCTCACCAACCATCACACCCGCACTGCTCACACGTTAAATATTGACTGAATACTAATTTTCTCAGGTAATGAATTAATCTGTGGCTCTGGTAGGTTTTCCTTGTTGCTGGATGCTGGTGTTTTTATAATATACTAGAGATGCAATAGACAGGCAATTCAAAGCTCAGCACCATTATTGCACAAAATAGATGCTCTAAATATGATTTGGATTGCATGACTTTTAGTTAACAACACCTATCCACCTGTATCCTGTGTGCATGTGAATGTACTTGTGTCCTGTAGCCTACCTGATTATACCCAAATGCCATAATGCCATATATACTGTATGTATGTATGTATGTATAAGATACAGTAGCAAGAAAAAGTATGTGAACCACTTGCAGAATCTGTGAAAATGTGAATAATTTTAGTAAAATAAGAGGGATCATACAAAATGCATGTTATTTTTTATTTAGTACTGTCCTGAGTAAGATATTTTACATAAAAGATGTTTACATTTAGTTCACAAATAGCTGAATTTATTAAAATAACCCCACTCATAAGCAGAACCATTGATTCTCAATACTGTGTGTGATTACCTAGATGATCTACGACTGTTTTTTTGTTTTGTGATGGTTGTTCATGAGTCTCTTGTTTGTCCTGAGCGGTTAAACTGAGCTCTGTTCTTCAGAAAAATCCTCCAGGTCCTGCAGATTCATCAGTTTTCAAGCATTTTTTTGCATATTTGAACCCTTTCCAGCAGTGACTGTATGATTTTGAGATCTGTGTTTTCATACTGAGGACAACTGAGGGACTCAAACTCAACTATTAAAAAAGGTTTAAACATTCACTGATGCTCCAGAAGGAAACACAATGCATTAAGAGTCGGGGGGTGGACTAGGAAGATAACTAGAAACGAGGAATAGCCCTCGGTGGAGTCGATAGAGGGAGGAGCCATGGAGGAGACTTGGCTGACAAAACCAGGAGGATGACTAACGGAGACGAAGCTGATAGAGGTGGAGACCCAGGTGGAAACGGAGAGTTGATGGGACCATACAACACTGATGGTTCAGGAGACCAAGACGGAGCCGCAACAACAAGCGTCCGAGGTGGAGCTAGGGTGCCAGAGGGCTGAAGCGGAGCCAGTGTGACTGAGGTCCAAGGTGGAGCCAGAAGAAAGGTTGAGCCAGATGGAGCTGAAGGGGTGGAGGGTTGAGGTGCAGCCAGATACCTGAAAGTCTGTGGCGCAGCAAAGATTATAGATATAAAAAGACGGTTCACTCCTATTACTTGTGAATGGGAGAAACTGCAATGCGCAATATGGCGGAATACATCCCGCCTTCTAAGTAAAAGAGCCAATCGCTGATTGATAAAGTCATTGCGTCACTACAGCTGCCGTTAGAAGCTCCAGTTCCCATAGAAACCTGAGACTAGCACTTAGGACTGCACATGCACAGTGGCTGGTCTAGCCTGAAAAAGAAGCTTTTTTAATGCTATTTGAGCATAAAAAACAACATTTATGGGACAGTTCATATCATGCCCAGCCTCCTCATGTCGTTCCACACCCGTAGGACCTTCATTCATCTTCGGAACACAAATTATTCACACATAGGCAGCAACGTCATTGCACCTTTTGACGTCCAGAAAGGTAGTTAAAAACATAAAATAGTCAACGTGACTACAGTGGATCAACCTTAATGTTATGAAGCGACGAGAATACTTTTTGTGCGCGAAAACAAAACAAAAATAACGACTTTACTCAACAATTTGAACCGTTGTCATACGTAGTGAACTCAGTGCAGGCTTCCTTGTTTACATCCGAACGCCAACTCAGTATTGGCCGAAGCAGAACACGTGAGCAGCACGACGCATGTATATGATGCTGACGCAGGATCCAATAATGAGCCGGCATTCAGAAGTAAACAAGAAGTGCTGCACTGAGTTCACTACGTATGACAACAGTTCAAATTGTTGAACAAAGTTGTTATTTTTGTTTTGTTTTTGCATACAAAAAGTTTTCTCGTCGCTTCGTAACATTAAAGGGTTAGTTCACCCAAAAATGAAAATAATGTCATTTATTACTCACCCTCATGTTGTTCTACAAGATCTTCGGAACCCAAATGAAGATATTTTTGATGAAATCCGATGGCTCAGTGAGGCCTGCATAGACAGCAATGACATTTTCTCTCTCAAGATCCATAAAGCTATTAAAACCATATTTAAATCAGTTCATGTGAGTACATTGGTTCTACCTTAATATTATAAAACTATCGAGAATATTTGAGAATATTTTTTGTGCGCCAAAAAAACAAAATAATGACTTTTTAACAATATCTAATGATGGCCGATTTCAAAACACTGCTTCATGAAGCTTCAGACCTTTACGAATCGAATCAGTGGTTCGGAGTACCAAAGTCACATGATTTCAGCAGTTTGGTGTTTTGACATGCGTTCCGAATCACTGATTTGACTCAAAAGATTTATAGAGCTCCGAAGCAGTGTTTTGAAATCGCCCGTTACTACATATTGTTAAAAAGTATTTTTTTTTTTTTTTTTGGCGCACAAAAAATATACACTTTATAACATTAATATTGAACCACTGTACTGACATGAACTGATTTAAATATGTTTTTAGTACCTTTATGGATCTTGAGAGAGGAAGTACCATTGCTGTCTATACAGGCCTCGCTGAGCCATCGGATTTAATCAAAAATATCTTCATTTGTGTTCTGAAGATGAACGAAGGTCTTACGGGTGTAGAACGAC
Source organism: Megalobrama amblycephala (assembly GCF_018812025.1). Lineage (NCBI taxonomy): Eukaryota > Metazoa > Chordata > Actinopteri > Cypriniformes > Xenocyprididae > Megalobrama > Megalobrama amblycephala. Next base: position 23,379,922 of record NC_063053.1, on the reverse strand, counting down.
ATGAGGGTGAGTAATAAATGACGTTATTTTCATTTTTGGGTGAACTAACCCTTTAAGGTTGAACCACTGTAGTCATATTGACTATTTTAACCATGTTTTTAACTATTTTCTGGGCGTCAAAAGGTGCAATGACATTGCTGCCTATGTGTGGACACCCTCAGATTTCAGCAAAAATATCTTAAGTTGTTTTCTGAAGATGAACGAAGGTCTTACGGGTGTGGAACGACACGAGGTGCGAGTACTTCATGATAGAAATTTCATTTTTGGGTGAACTAACCCTTTAATTAGCTTTTGCTGTTACACATACATAAATGTTAATGTAGTCCATTCATGTGCTAAAGTTGTGTAGCAAATGGGATAAAAAAAAAGAGCTCTCACAAAAGCTACAAAGAAAAAGTTGTTTTGTTAAATTACAAAGATTCCAAGGTTTTTCACCACAGAAAAACATTACAGGGCTCATCAAATTCACATTCAAATGTGTGTTAATAAACTTTCAATGATAGTTTACTTATCTGAAGTGTTTTCAATACATTTTGTTTAGCAGAATGTTTTTTTTTTTGTTTTTTTTTGTCAGGGGGTTGAATAATTTTGATTGCATGTACAGTATACCCTCCCTGCATATATACCAGTGTAAAAATGTTATCATTATTATTGGCAGATAGTTTTATGTTAAATGTTTGTAAAAGAATTTTACTTCAAAAGTTTACATACACTCTGTGAATCACCTTTAACAATACAAAGAGTTTTATAAGAGTAATTGTTGCAAATCAGACATTAGCGCTAGCTATCCATTCAGATGTCCATCACAAAGAGGCATGCATATTACTGTTTTTGAGTGACCTGTCACACCAAAAAGAAGCTAACCTCTATGTTTTGGATAAAATTGTCTGCTAAATCCATATTTACTTCAGGAAACACAAGCCCTATAAGTTGTGGCTACTCCTCTTCGATACACCCCATCGTGCTGCGCCTTCTATGAAAACACTGTGTCAGGCAAATCGCATCTGCGTGTTTGGAGAGAAACTGATGCCAGAGCACTTCAGCAGAGCCGCTGATCCACCACCTCATCCATCAGAGCTGTAGAAAGGCATGGCCAGAGGCTGACCAGAGCGGCACGCCAGGCCACCTGCCCCTGACTAAAACACTTTTGACGCTGTAAAGTCAAGATATTAGTCCAAGCATAAACCTCATTCATCATCACCAAAGCAGCGAACATAGTGAATGAAAGTGTTCGCGGACAGCACCATAGCCTTGGCTGGCACTAGCCTTCAAGTCTGTGTTAACCGCCGCGGATGACTTCACAATGAACAAAGAGTGCTCTCTTTTTCTCAGCACTGACACACATGCACCTTTCCTCTCCCTCTGTGATGTCATGTATTATTTCAGCGCTTTGAGGAAGGGTATTTCAAAGAGCACAAGGAAACTTCGTTCCACCAATGGGAGACTTCTAGCATGAGTACAAATCAGGATGGATTGCTGCGGTTTAATTTTTTTTTTTTTATTTACTAATTATTATACTTAATTATAAACTGTGCCACAAGTCTCTCTTTGGTTTAAAGGTGCCCTAGAACGTTTTTTTACAAGATGTAATATAAGTCTAAGGTGTCCCCTGAATGTGTCTGTGAAGTTTCAGCTCAAAATACCCTATAGACTTTTTTTAATTAGTTTTTTTAACTGCCTATTTTGGGGCATCATTAGAAATGCGCCGATTCAGGCTGCTGCCCCTTTAATTGCTCGTGCTCCCCGCCCCCTCCCGAGCTCTCGACTCTATATACATTGCATAAACAAAGTTCACACAGCTAATATAACCCTCAAAATGGATCTTTACAAAGTGTTCATCATGCATGCTGCATGCTGCATGCATGCATTGGATCATGTAAGTATAGTATTTATTTGGATGTTTACATTTGATTCTGAATGAGTTTGAGGCTGTGCTCCGTGGCTAATGGGCTAAAGCTAACATTACACACTGTTGGAGACATTTATAAAGAATGAAGTTGTTTATGCATTATACAGACTGCAAGTGTTTAAAAATGAAAATAGTGACGGCTCTTGTCTCCGTGAATACAGTAAGAAATTATGGTAACTTTAACCACATTTAACAGTATATTAGCAACATGCTAACGAAACATTTAGAAAGACAATTCACAAATATCACTAAAAATATCATGTTACCATGGATCATGTCAGTTATTATCGCTCCATCTGCCATTTTTTGCTATTGTCTTTGTTTGCTTACCTAGTCTGATGAATCTGCTGTGCGCATCAAGACGTCCTGCCCTTGTGTAATGCCTTGAACATGGGCTGGTATATGCAAATATTGGGGGCGTACATATTAATGAACCCGACTGTTACGTAACAGTCGGTGTTATGTTGAGATTTGCCTGTTCTTCGGAGGTCTTTTAAACAAATGAGATTTATATAAGAAGGAGGAAACAATGGTGTTTGAGACTCACTGTATGTCATTTGCATGTACGGAACTCTTGTTATTCAACTATGCCAAGGTCAATTCAATTTTCCATTCTATGGCACCTTTAAGATACACAGCCACCATGACAGATATTTCCAAGATTCCAACTTTAAAATTGATTGCACTATAAAAAAAACCTTCCAGGGCTTATCAACTTTACATTTTCAGTATCACTCAAAAGTGTGTTCATAGGTTTTCTATAATTTGTCCAGTGATTTTTGTTTAGCAAAATCCCTTTCTGGTCAGGGGGTGAATAATTTTGATTGCATATATATTCTGCTACAGTATAAAAATGTCATCATGATTACTGATGATTGCATGATTACACAAGGAAGCTCTGTTCCGCCATTGGAAGGCTTCTAGCATGAGTACAAGTTAGGATGTATTTCCTCCAGTTCCAAACTAACCAAACCCGTCAAGCAAAGTGTGAAAGTGGCTTTAGACGCATGGCACCGATATGACAGTGGAGCGCACAGTGGCTGTGGTAAGGTCTGGAGGATGTAAGATTAAAGGGCAGACCCAAGCAACACAGCATTGTTGTGATTTAATAGCTCTGAATATGAGCCTTTTTGAAGTAGAGATCTTTAAGAGCACAGACAGAGGCCCCTGGCAGACAAGCAGGCCTCTGAGCATGTAATTATGGGCAAGGGCAGGGCAGGGACCTGGTGGCGCGGGGCTTTGAAGAGCGCAGAGGTCGCCAGAGGTGAGCCCCGGTTCTGACAGGAGCGAGAAACACACAGAGGTGTAATTCATCGGACCTTCCTCAAAAATCATCGCTGGGCGAGGTGAGCTATCAAATCCAGTAGACGCCATCAAAATCAATGTTTTTACTTTTTTAATGAACTCGTTCCTGGTCTTACTGTGCAAAATTTATGAGTGTGTGTTAAACTAAACAAACAAACAAACAAACAAACAAAAGTTTGGCTTTTACATTTAAATGTTCGGCTTAACCTTTATCAAATGTAATACTTGCACTACCTGACTTTGATATAGGTATGTAACACCAAATTTTCGATTGAATATCATGTATCACTCAGAAATACACTACTGTTCAAAATGTTGTTTTCAGTAGGTAAGAAAGAAATTAAGAAATTAATTAGAGAGAGAGAGAGCATTTGATATTAATTGATACTTTTATTAATACTTTTATTCAGCAAGGCTGCATTAAATTGATCATAAGTGACATTGCTGTAATTGTTTTTTTGTTTGATTTTTGTTTTTTAACTTCCTGCTCATCAAAGAATCTTGTATCATGAAAAATGTATCATGGTTTCCACAAAAATATTAAGCAGCACAACTGTTTTCGACATTGATAATGATAAGAAATGTTTTGTGAGCAGCGAATCATCATATTAGAATGATTTCTGAAGGATCATGTGACACTGAAGACTGGAGTAATGATGCTGAAAATTAGAGATGCACCTATATTAAATTTTTCTGCCAATACGATAGCCGATTATTCAGAATGATATCGGCCGATGCCGATAGTTTGGTTTTTCTTAAGGGAAAAAAAATAATCTCTCCCAAATAATGTTGCAAACTATACAGGGAACCCTCTCATTTGGTACACTACAATATTAGAGGTTACAATTAACAACAGAGGTATTATATTCAGCTGCTGTTTATTTTCAGATATAATAATTACACTCAAATAAAAACTGAAATGTTTGTATAAACGTATCATATAAGGTAGGCTAGTTTTCATAAGCACTTATGAAGTCTTCATGGCAAGACTTAAATAAGCAGTAAATAAGCTCCTCTCTAGTATATATATATATATATATATATATATATATATATATATATATATATATATATATATATATATATATTGTTCACAAGCTGTTTTATTGACGTCTTTCCGCGGTTGAAACACAAAGTGATTACATGAGACATGATACATTCTGGTAAGTTGTACTATATCTTTCAACATACTTTTGATGTTCATGCATTTTTTTGAAATATAACTTGTATTGAAGAGGAAGAAAAGACTCACGCTCCGCACTGCCGCCTGAACTGAGGCGTTACAGCGATCTGACACGTCACCTTTAAGAGCGCCAAAACGCCATTTATTGTTTGAATTTCATGATAAAATTGACAGAATTTGAAAACTGAAACGTTTATTATTATCAGAAGAAACAAAGCACAAAGCTTTTTGTGATTATCGGATGGGAGGCGCTACAAATAATATTTGATGTAGGAAAAAAAAAACGCAGACCTGGCAACCCTGGCATGAACTACGGGTGATTTATAGGGTCAAAAAGAGCCATAGTGATAGGGCCGATAGTGATAATAATAGCTTGTATCGGCTGATACTGATTGTTGGCCGATACATCGGTGCATCTGAAAATTCAACTTTGCATCACAGGGAAAAAAATACATTTTAAAATATACTAAAACAGAAAACAGTTATTTTAAATTGCAATAATATTTTACAAGATTACTGATTTTATTCTATTTTTGATCAAATAAATAAAAAGTCTTGGTGAGTTCTGAACATTAGTGTATGACAGATTACAGAAATGAAACAGGTAGTTCCGTCCTCATATTCTTATTGGATAAGCCATGTAAATGTCAACAAACACACACCTCTGACTACACATTTTATATTAATGCTAATGAACTATTTTACTTTGTGGAAGTGTTTATGTTTATTAATTTAACAAAAGCTTTTATTCAAAGTGACATAAATTACCTGCATTTATTATTAATAATAATAATTTATAACAATTTATTGAACATTGGTCTCTTTCATTTTATTACTGTTGCAGCTGTTCTATGAAAGCATTAAACCACTCAAGACTGTACAGTATGTTACAGTGATTTTACCACTCATCACCTGTGGTAACACCACTGGAACGCAAGACCTCACATGGCTTATTGCTTTAGTAAACTGTATTTTACATTGACTATAAGTGACAAATAATCAAAAATCTCTTTCAATCAACTGTGTTAAATTATACACAGTGGTATAATTATCTTGGTTCTCTATTATTCATAGTACAGTGTTTTTGCTGTAGAGGTTTTCGTCCAGGTTTCCAATCCACCACATCTACAAATGCATATACAGTAACAAGGTTAGAGAAATCTGATTAGAGCGCGGTTTGAAATTAGCCATGTATGTTATCAAATCAAACAACAGGATATATAATCATAGAGGGGAGGGGCCTGGCTCCTTTATCTAATCAGCAGGCATCTGTGCCAGTGCCAGTGAGATATCTTCTATAGGCTAATGTGCTGTATTTCCTCTAATTCACTTTCTTTTATTTATATGCTTTGTTTTATGCGTAATACCTGATCATGAATAAAAATGACATAATTTCATTTCATGTTGTTTATTGAACTTGATTCAGCTTCATTTTTTGTAGGGTGATAAATTGGAAGGAGACCACAGGGTCAAAACGCTGATGGGAGAATGTAAGTGCAAGAGAGAAAAAGACATGCTGCATTCAGCCTGGGTAACCTGAACCCCACTGAAAAAGTTAAAAAGTCCAACTGCCATTACACTATCAAAAATCAAAGTGTACTTCTCTATTAAAGTCATAAATACCTGAACTAACAAGACAAAACAGCCCTCTTGTATCCTAAACCTTCTTTTACATGAATGATGAGTCACTTATCTGCTAAGAATCAGCAACCTTGACCTTTGTGTGACATCAGATCTGGTCTCAGCCTCAGGCAACACACCAACAGAGAGTTTACTGACCATCTGATATAACAAAAGTTGTGGAAATTAAGAAAATCTTAAAAAGTTTTTCTTTTTTCTAACCCCTCACCTATGGAATGAACAATCTCGACCACTCGCTCTGCATTTTTTTACAACAGCACGTCTGCCAACGAACGGTCCATGGGGAGATTTTTGCCATATATCTGGAGTGGGTGCTGGTGAATAATAGATTGGCATTCACCATCTGCCCCACTGAGGACGACATCACCAGCACCACTCCGAATCCAGAGCCCAGCCAGCCACAGGCCACATACTGCATGGAGCTAACGCCGGAGCCTACCACGGACCAAGAGCCCGAGCCCGAGCCTGCCACGATACATGAACCAGATAACAGGACTAAGTCAAACATTGCCCCAGAGCCTGAGCCCCACAGAAAGTCTGACTAGGTGCGTGAGATGGCAACACTGTGCATCCCAGTTGTTATGCTCGTAGAGTACGAGGGCATGGAATAGAGCCCCGTCCACACTCCCGATGCTGAGGGTGAGCTGCATATGGCCTCTGGGAATTACAATGAGGAATATTTCCCTCTGTCTCCTGTCCCCGCTGGTCCTGCCCAGCTCTAAATCTCCTGTGTCTCCGCTGGTCCCATCCAGCTCAAAGTCTCCTGTGTCTCCAAAGATCTACCTTCCCTCCAGCTCCGCTTTGGTCCTCAGTCCCAGTGGCTTCGCTTCAGTCCTCTGGCACCCTGGCTCCACCAAAGACTCTTGTCACTGCGGCTCTACCTTGGTTGCCTGAACCTTTAGTGTCATGCGGTCCCAGCTCTCTGTCTCCACCTCCATCGGCTCCATCGTCTGTCTTCCCCCCTGGTTAAACCTGCCAAGTCTACACCATGGCTCCATGGCCTCTGCAAGCCCAGCCTAATTGAGAAAAAGAAACGCAAATGTAACATAACACACATAAAAAGTAACTAATGTAATTAGTTACTTTTTTAGGGATTAACACAATATTTTAATGCATTACTTTTTAAAAAGTAACTTTCCCCAAAAACAGTCTGGCTTCACAAGACTACATTCGGAAAGTCTAAGTAGGAGTGTAGCGTATGAGTTTCACCACAGGACTGAATTGGACTCATGGTGAGATGTTGTTGAGGTTTCAAATCTCAGGTGTTCTGATTGTGTCAGGAGTTTTATTTTTTCAGACTGTCCTGGGACAAAGCCTGCATTGAAAGCAAAAGCCAAGCACAATGGAGTGGTGTATGTAATGTATGGTAGAGTGGTTATATATATAATCCAAAAATAGATCAATCTAAATAAAAATATAATATTGCAATATTAGCTCAAGTGTCAAACTTGTTTATTTTTGCATTATCTAGGGTCTTTCTCTGGAGAAAAAAACAGAGACAGAGGCAAGAGTCTTGTTTTTTATCATTTTCATCTTAATGCTCTATAGGAGAAATAACTGAAATATTAAAGAAGTCTTATTTTTGATTTGTCTTTCCTATGAGTAAGTGTCAGCCATTTTTAGAGGCAATGGAGTATATAGAGACAGGGAGAAAGAGCATTTGGAAGCGCCATCTGCCAAGTTGGGGCAAAATTCGGGCACTCTGCTCGGGTTAACATTTAACCACTTTATTTTTGGGCCAGTTAATGGACCAGAATTTTAAATTGAGATGTTTAACAGGGTCATATCCCACTGGCTGACAACGCAGAAGTTTATGACTCACTTAGTTATTGGGTCACCCTACTTACACTAGGGTCAGAATGTGAGCGCCATTAAATCTCAGACGAAATGTCACAGTCTGTTTTGGTACGATGAGCTTTTTGGCAGCCGATCATAGGACATCTTGTGTTCCTGATGGGTAATAAAAATAATAAATAATTAGGCATAAAAAACATGCACAGCTCCAAATCTCTCAAACAGTTATACACCCACTCTCCTGTTTATGTCTTTATGCTTGACCAAAGCCAGACTGCTGTCTGCCCACATACTGGCTATTAATTTCAATACCAAATATAGAATTTGTTTCTATAAAGATCCCTGCGAGCTTAACTTGCATAGGGGAATTTCAAAGCTTACTTTGCTTAAAGGATCATGTGGAGACTGTAGTGTTTAAACACGACTGTCTCTTTCTTTGCCATAACCTACTTAAATTATGATTCATCATGCCGAAAGAATAAGACCAATGTGTATGGGTCAAAACGTATAAGGCGAATAAAATATTAAAGTTCAGGTAATTGTTTTGGTTAGTAGTCAATCAGTATGGGTTTCTCAGTGGATGTCAGTGGCGTGCAGTGGTGTTCTGATATAAAGTGGCAAAATCCTCATAGTTTTTTTTTTTTAATCATGTTTTTTTTTAATATGCATAAATCAAAGGTAAATTCATGTCCCAGTTATACTTTATGTTGTCACATTTTCCTGGTTAAATAAACATTACTTTACATTACATGAAAAAAAGAGAAACCATATACAATTTCATTTTGAAATTTTACATTAACAATGTAATTAATGTTCTATTTATTTATAAAATTTTATAACAATGTAATTAATGTTTATTTATGTGAGGACTTATGTGAGGATGCAGTTGCTGCAGATTTGTCGGCTGCACATCCATGATGTGAATCTCCAGTTCCACCACATCCCAAAGGTGATCTATTGGATTGAGATCTGCTGACTGTGGAGGACATTTGAGTATATTGAACTCACTGTCACGTTCAAGAAACCAGTTTGAGATTATTTGAGCTTTGTGACATATCCTGGAAGTAGCCATCAGAAGATGGGCACACTGTGGTCATAAAGGGAAGGTCAGCAACAATACTCAGGTGTGCTGTGGCATTTAAACGATGCTCAATTGGTACTAAGGGACCCAAAATATCCTTCACACCATTACACCACCAGCAGCAGCCTGAACCACTGATACAAGGCAGGATGGATCCATACTTTCATGTTTTTTACGCCAAATTCTAACCCTACCATCTTAACGTTGCAGAAGAAATCAAGACTCATCAGACAAGGCAACATTTTTCCAATTTTCTACTGTCCAGTTTTGGTGAGCCCGTGTGAATTGTAGCCTCGGTTTCCTCTTCTTATCTGACAGGAGTGTCACCGGTGTGTCTTCTGCTGCTGTAGCCCATCTGCTTCAAGGTTAGACATGTTGTGCATTCAGATATGCTCTTCTGCAGACCTCGGTTGTAACGAGTGGTTATTTGAGTTACTGTTGCCTTTCTATCAGATCTCCTCTGACCTCTGGCATCAACAAGGCATTTTCTCCCACAGATCTGCCGCTCACTGGATGTTTTCTCTTTTTCTGACCATTCCCTGTGAATCCTAGAAATGGTTGTGAGTGAAAATCCCAGTAGATCAGCAGTTTCTGAAATACTCAGACCGTCTGGCACCAACCACCAAGTCACTTAAATCACCTTAGCTTATTTTGAACTTCAGCAGATCGTCTGTACCATGTCTACATGCATAAATGCACTGAGTTGCTGCCATGTGATTGGCTGTATAGATATTTACTTTAACGAGCAGTTATTTCCTACCAACCATGAACATTTGAAATTTTGCAATATTAAATAATATAATTTTTTAGCAATTTATGTAAAGAGTACTATATATCGTCGCTGTCCGATGAAAAACACGTATGTCCATTTTGCCGATTTTGAGATTTTTCGACGGATTGAATGTCCAGGTTCATTTCCGTATACAGTATGCTTCACATATCTAAATGGCCAATGAAAAGTAGTGAAATCATGTCATCTGATTTTCACGTATATCCATTTGGTGTCAAAGCTGTCAATCACGCCGCGTATCTCCCGCCCTGTGGAAGCATCTCGCCGGTCTCCTGAAGTTTCATCGAAGCTCAGCACTGGATAGCCGAATAACACTGTGAGGTTACATTGCCAAATAAACATAGCCTGGTGAGACAATGACTTTCCTTTATCGAGGTAAACGTTTCCCCCTTGATGCCAGATGTACGTCTCTAGGAGTGACAAAATTACGGTAGGACTGTGCAAACAAAGTATCTGTCTAGCATTACCATGTCAGTGTATTGATTCATTGTCCCTTCATAGTTTGCAAGAGACATTTAATAAATTTATAATTAATATTAAATAAACTAAGCGTATTTAATAAACTAAGACGTAGGCTATTTAATAAACTGAGCGTATTCATCTGTCAATATGAAACGCGACTTGGCCATTCTAATTAATGATCGGAAGAACGCGTATCGACCACCGTTACTGTAAAATATGCACGTTTGTCCATTTAAACTCAATTTTGGTCAAATGTGGATTATATCATTACACTGGCAAGAATATGGTTACATGTAAAGATGCCGTACCAAGTATGACAACGCTACATTCAACTGCTTTTGAAATACAGTGTTTTTTTCACTTCCTGAAAAGTAACCGTTTCATCGGGCAGCGACCATATACTGTATACATTACATTTAATTATTCCATTATTATATGACATTTAATTATAGCAATTTAGACACATTTTTATTTATTTAAATATTAAAAATCTCCAAATGGGCAAGGTTGATGCCAAATGTCTAAAAATGCCAAATATCGGCTAATATTTATCGACCTAGCCGATATATCAGTTCATCACTGGTTTAGATCATATTTCCACTCTCAACGCTCCGTCATTGAACCTATACAGTCAGGGCACCTGCATGGACTGGAATTGCCAGAGATCACATTTCATGTCCAACATTAGCTTGTTGATCAGCTGATTTATTGCGCAGAGGAGGAACATAATGTAAAAAGATAACATAGCAATGGAATGGATACAAAGCTTGCTCATTTGTGTGGGTTCACAATAGCCTAAAGCATTATCATTCCAATCTTAATCCCTACTCGTCTCCACAGCCTCAGTCACCAGTGTCTTATTACCGCTCCATTGGCATGGCTTCTGTGTGTGTGTGTGTGTGTGTGTGTGTGTGTGTCTGCCCTTCTTGCCACGCAGACCCGAAGTCTTACACTGCCCTCTGCAGCAGCAACAATACTCACTCATATTCACCATGTGCAGCCGACTACACAAGCACATTCCAAATATGTCATAAGTTGAAGCACACTAAGGCCAAAAAGAGCTCAGGTATCCCTGAGCTAATTTTAGCTCGGCTCAGCATGCAGGAAAAAAAAAAAAAAAAAAAAAAATCTTTAACAAGGTCCATAAATCTGAGCAGTAACTCAAGGTTTTTTTTTCCACTGAGGATGAAAGACTTATTAAAGACTCAGACAAGCCACAGCCAAATCTACGGATAGAAATGGACGAAGACAAACACAGAGGGTGAAATGTGTGTTTGCGTTATGCTCCTCCAAGGCAACGAAAACAACAAACACACACAGGCTGCTCTCAACCCGACGTCTCACAACATTAATAACTTAACCGCAATTTTCCTACAGAGTGGATCTCTCACGTATTAATAACGAACTACCTCACGAGGTGGATATAAACTTCACCAGAGGAAACCTGCAGAGAGGGACTTTTCCAGCTGCACGGGACAGTAATATGATACCTCCCTCTTTTCCTTCAGCAGTGAAGAGTGTCCCATGTGAGAAACACATCAGAGGAGCTGTAGAAAGAGAGAGAGACTCGTCCGAACCCTCGGGCCTCTCTTCTCCCTTATGCTAAACCGCAGCCATGCACTCTCCTCTGAAGCTCAGTCTGGTACTCTAACCGCTCTTCCAGCACCCACAGGCTGACCACCAGGTCATCTGGACTCTGACACAAACATGCAGATGTGGCTCTTTTTGTTTAACTATTTTGCAGGGCCTTAAAATACCATTGTACTCAACTCTTCTCTGCACTCTGTGACACAAAGGCTTAGTCACAAAGGCTTGTTCTGTAACCTTTTATAAAAATGTTGTCTTCATTATACAGAACAGTCATTACTGGAAATTGAGAAAATTGCAAGCTCCAATCAGACTTTCTGACTTTCTGACAGTGAACATTTTCTTTCTTTCTTTTTTTATTTTTTTCTCTGCCTCTCAAAATCCTTTTTGGCTGACATCACAAATTCATTTTTCAACCCATCCCAATTCTACACTTTGTCTCACACTTTTCACAATAGATTTTAGATTCTTTTTCCCAATGAATATCCACACTGTAAAAAAAAAAATATATATATATATATTCATTTGTCAAATAAATTTAAATAATTAATGTGGTTCAGATAAAATAATATTTTGAGTGTCTTTTGATTAAACCAATCGCCTTCATTGTATTAACTGAATTTAATTTCAATCAACTCAAAATTAAGGCAACTAGGTAACTTGAAGTTAAACCAACCATTCTTTTTACAGTGCACAAAGTGACAGTCCTATATAACATCTATGTAGCATGCAAAAGTTAAAGTCAACATGAAATGCAGCTTGCAACCTATAGTGTTACTTCCACATGAAGTATTTTCAAGTGCAAAAGGATATTCACTGAAACAACACAAAAAAACGATCTATTGGATATCTAACAACAAAGATGTTTAGAAGACTTGCATTAAAATTCATTGCAATATTCACAATGTTGCTAAAATGAATTGCTTCTTTCACCAGCAAAGTTATTAAATACATTTTACATATCACCATACCCTTGCAGATAGTCATGTGCCTTTTCTGAGTGTCTTGAGATGAAAATGGCCTTGCATTGGATTGACAGGACAGGACCTTGATGATCTTTTGGGGGGGATTTGGTTGCTTTGACTGAAATTAGACAGAATGATTCATTTATTTGCAATGAAAGGCAACTAATTTGTGTGAAATATGATCAAATATTTGCAGTCTAAAACTGTTTAAACAAATAATTCTCAGGATACTATGACAACGAGGAGTGCTGTTATTGAAGTATAGGGTGCAGGCTTGAAAGCAGAGCTGTAGGAGTATCTATCCAAGAGCCACAAACTCAGTCTTTTCTAGTTTTCCTTATAGAGGCAATGGCTTTGTTGTCTCCTTTGAGAGCTTTCAGGCAAGCTTTCATCCAATTTTATAGTTGAACAAAGCCTGCAGAGCTTTGTTCAAAATCTCAAAGCAGCTACATAGCTCTGGAGAGCCACATAAAATATGAGTGGAAAAATGAAAACCGCAATATAACAGAAAAGCAGACACAAACATAAAGACTTTTTATATTATGCAAATGCCTTTGAATCCTAGATTGAATTTGCCAGTTGAAACATGAATTTCTTGGATTTCAAACTCTTTTATAGTTTTAAACATTCATATTTATGATTGCTGTGAAGTATTCTCCATAGAATCAATATCCAATAACATGGAAAAATATGGCAGTGACTTTAAAATAAATTAAAATAAATGAGCTAAAGCAAGGTCATATGACACAAGATCCGAGACAGCTGAGTGTCACTAACAAGACATTGATATTTGCAGTAATTTGAAGCATTGCATGGTGGCATTAACCTGCACCTCAAAGTGCCAACCACTTCCTAAGTGTGATATGTTGAAAGGTATCACATAGTTTCATACTCAGATGGAACATCGACAAACCACCCCAATCCGTTCACTAACCATCTAATGCATGCTGCACACAAAACTGGAAAGCACTTAAGAAAACTGCAAGCTCCAATCTGGCTTTTCAAACTGCAATGCAAATTCCAGGAGTTTGAGGTGTCTGGAAACAAAATGATGCTTGAGTGTTTGAGAGGAAAAATTGTATATTCCACTAAATAATCACTGCTTATTACATTTGGATGGACAGAAATCCATCATAAATTCTGCACACATTTTTTTTGCTAATTTCTTTAGGGATTTCCCTTCCCCTGTCCTTAAAAAGAAAGTCTAAAAGAACTTGTGGTTGGTTACCTTTTTTCTAAGTAGTCGGCTCTTGGAAAGAATAAACTGCAAAATGGACCAGTCAAAAGTTATGCAATGAGGGACTAGGCATCGGCCTTAGTTAGAGAAGAAGATGTGTGGCTCTTTTCATTTAATTGGCTCCCATAAACAGGTACACATCAGAAAGCAGCTGTTTATGTTCCTATTAAAAGACTTGTTACTTCTCCAGCAGTGCTTCAATGACAAAACCCCTAGTCAGGTTTGGTTAGGGTCAGCTCAGCACCTCCACTCTTGTTCCTTCTTCCTGTTTCTGCTCTTGTACTGTCATGGAGACCAGGATTATTATTGTTTACTACTAAAACTAAAACCATAAAAAAAATAAAAAAAAATTCTTTACTTGAAACAAACTTATTTTATTTCAGCTCCAACATTTCTCATTTTCCTTTAGTTTAATTTGAAGTACTAAAATATGTAAATAAAAACTATATGTCACAACTGGTTTCTATATTTAGCGCACAAATATGAGAAACTCAAAGAAAACAGTCTTTAATGAAATAGTCCAACACAGAATTCACATGAGAGCACAGGGCGCAAACACAACCAAATAAAGATGGAACACTGACCAAACAGGACTGAGGGTATAAATACAAAGGGAAAGTAATCAAGGATAAAACTGAACAGGTGTAGAGCTAATTAATAACCAAGGAAACTAACTTGGGACTCAGGAGGCAGGTAAAGGAACAGAGAAACATACACGTTACAGTACACAGTATATAGATGTTTGAAAAGACAAAAACTAATAAAAATAACAAAAATAAACAACAAAATTATTTGCAAAGATTTGCAATAAATAATCTATCTCAGCCAAAAAGCGCAAATACACCATTTAAAAAAAAAAAAAAAAAAAAAAAAAAAAAACAGGCATTAATTTGTTGTTATGGCACTCACACAAATGTGAAATGTGAAAAAGATCCAGAAGCTTAGTGATCAAGCATTTAATGATGGAATTATTTGGCTTCTGGGATGAGGATTAGGTGATAAATTAAAAACGGATTGGTGAAGTGCAACTAACGCCCCAAGATATATTGGAGTTCTTGTTGAGTTTTTACACCACAAAGAAAAGCGAGTTGTAAACTAGAATAAAGACTAAAACAGTTCTCAATCTGGACACGTGCCAAATATCCATAGGGCATTAGCAACCAACTGGTGAACCTCATTAAAAAGTAGAGAAACCTATAACCATTAAAAGCCCATTAAGCAGCATGTAATTTTGTGGAACTAAATAGCAGAGAGTAATCAAAAGCACATGAAACCCAGCTGGGAAACTAAGCAAATTGTTTCGATTAGGGGAGAATCCATCATCAACATCACCAGGCTTTTTTTCTGACGTTCAATTCGTTCTCTCTCGATCTCTTTCAATTTCCTCACTAATGACATGGATTGATGCAGATAACAAGCAACAGTTTGTGACCCAAACACGCATGATACACTTTGGTTAGCAAAACAATTTAAATATTAAAACTAGAAAAAAATAAATAAATAAAATGAAAAAGAAAAAGAAATATTGAATGGATGATTTTTATGAAGAAGACTTGTGGCTGCATTTTGTAATAGAGATAATGACGATTAAGGGAGACCAGAATTAAGTGAATTACAAAAATCACTACTTCCTAATGTTAACCTGAAAGAAGATGCTTCAACTTTGCAATAGATATCAAATGGAAGAAGTTTCCTTTAATATCAGCTCTAATAGGTTTATCAAAAATACCTAGAATCAAAACCTCTGTTTTATCCTCATTAAGCTGCAAAACATTATTTGTCATCCACCTCTTAATATCATTTATGCATTTCAGTAAAACATTGAATGAAAGAGGTGTCAGGACATACTGAAAGGTAAAACCGAGAATCATCTGCATAGCAGTGGTATGAAATGCTGTATTTCTAAAAAAAAAAAAAAAAATGTGGGCCAAGGGAAGCATATAAAGGGAAAACAATAAAGGTCCCAAAATGGATCCCTGGGGCACACCACGCAAAATAATCCCCAAATTTATAGAAAAAGTCTTATTCTCAAGCTAAGAAGCAACCTCGCCAAGAGGCATTAAGTCACCCTGTTTTAGCCATGACAAATAAATAATCTAGAGAGTAAGATGTGAACAAGTTGTTTAGAATAAAAGATTTATTCGATTCATTTTTTTCCTCATTAATGTACACACAGCACCCCATATTGACAGAAAAACACAGAATTGTTGACATTTTTGAAGATTTATTAAAAAAGAAAAACTGAAATATCACATGGTCCTAAGTATTCAGACCCTTTGCTCAGTATTTAGTAGAAGCACCCTTTTGATCTAATACAGCCATGAGTCTTTTTGGGAAAGATGCAACAAGTTTTTCACACCTGGATTTGGGGATCCTCTGCCATTCCTCCTTGCAGATCCTCTCAATTTCTGTCAGGTTGGATGGTAAACGTTGGTGGACAACCATTTCTAGGTCTCTCCAGAGATGCTCAGCTGGGTTTAAGTCAGGGCTCTGGCTGGGCCATTCAAGAACAGTCATGGAGTTGTTGTGAAGCCACTCCTTTGTTATTTTAGCTGTGTGCTTAGGGTCATTGTCTTGTTGGAAGGTAAACCTTCGGCCCAGCCTGAGGTCCTGAGCACTCTGGAGAAGGTTTTCGTCCAGGATATTCCTGTACTTGGCCGCATTCATCTTTCCCTCGATTGCAACCAGTCGTCCTGTCCCTGTAGCTGAAAAAAAAAAACACAGCATGATGCTGCCACCACCATGCTTCACTGTTGGGACTGTATTGGACAGGTGATGAGCAGTGCCTGGTTTTCTCCACACATACTGCTTAGAATTAAGGCCAAAAAGTTCTATCTTGGTCTCATCAGACCAGAGAATATTATTTCTCACCATCTTGGCAAACTCCATGCGGGCTTTCATGTGTCTTGTACTGAGGAGAAGCTTCCGTCGGGCCACTCTGCCATAAAGCCACGACTGGTGGAGGGCAGCAGTGATGGTTGACTTTTTACAACTTTCTCCCATCTCCCGACTGCATCTCTGGAGCTCAGCCACAGTGTTCTTTGGGTTCTTCTTTACCTCTCTCACCAAGGCTCTTCTCCCCCGATAGCTCAGTTTGGCCAGACGGCCAGCTCTAGGAAGGGTTCTGGTCATCCCAAACGTTTTCCATTTAAGGATTATGGAGGCCACTGTGCTCTTATGAACCTTAAGTGCAGCAGAAATTTTTTTGTAACCTTGGCCAGATCTATGCCTTGCCACAATTCTGTCTCTGAGCTCTTCAGGCAGTTCCTTTGACCTCATGATTCTCATTTGCTCTGACATGCACTGTGAGCTGTAAGGTCTTATATAGACAGGTGTGTGGCTTTCCTAATCAAGTCCAATCAGTATAATCAAACACAGCTGGACTCAAATGAAGGTGTAGAACCATCTCAAGGATGATCAGAAGAAATGGACAGCACCTGAGTTAAATATATGAGTACAAGCAAAGGATCTGAATACTTAGGACCATGTGATATTTCAGTTTTTCTTTTTTAATAAATCTGTAAAAATGTCACTATGGGGTGCTGTGTGTACATTAATGAGGAAAAAATTGAACTTAAATGATTTTAGCAAATGGCTGCAATATAACAAAGAGTGAAAAATTTAAGGGGGTCTGAATACTTTCCGTACCCACTGTATATGGTCCATTCAGTATTATCAGCAGCTTTATCGCATTGCTCAGGAGCTAATTACCCTCCTCCGTCCCCAGCTCCTCCTTCGTCCAGTCAGGACTTGACCTTCTGATATTTCTTTTGATCAAATGATATTTCTTTAATTATGTTACATTAATTATTGTCATTAAGAAATGAATGATATTGCAGTACTTGGTTCTGTTCTGTTTACCCTAAGGGGGGTTATCGCTGCTCTCTCTGCTCTTATCCATGCTAGGCTGCATGGATGGGCAGGGAGTTTTTGCCCAGAACAGAACCATACCGCCAATCCAAACTGTATACTAACTGCCAGTCATCTTTGATGACAGTGATCCTGACAGAACTGTAGTAGGGCAAGAGGACAGCCAAGAGCTGAGAGGTGCATGTTTGAGCAGACTAATGTTTCCCAAATTGACACTCCGACTCTTACCATCTGACCTGGGATGTGATCATTGTCCTGGCCAGTAAGTCCTCACATGGTGAGATCTACAGTGAATGTACCTGGGGTAGCGTGTAATTCCCAATACAGCACAACAATTGTATATTGTATAAAAGGAGATGACAGGATGAATTTAGTCTCTGTAAATCCACTGAAGAGAATTTAAGCACCATACTGAGAGAATTACTTCATACAGAGATGGGAAACAGACCCCCCTTCAAACATAGTACAGAAGAGCACACCAGCGTGTAGAAGATGTAACACCACATTTCAATCTGGAATCAGTCCTCCATGTTCAAGTTCACCAAACAAGTCTATGCCTTCATAGATCAACGCATTCAGATCCACCGACTGAAATACTGAGCAATAATCAAGTGAGATTGCTTCAATCAAAGGGCATAAAATATCCTCTATAATGAACAAAACTAAGATTTAAAAGAATTTAAATGTAAAAAATTTAAAGAATTCATTATCATTTAAAATGAGAAGTAAAAACCGAAGGTCAGTACCAGTCAAACACACCAGCGTTCGTTCAGACCGACAGTTATGTCGCTGGAGTCTTGAGTTTATGCATTATCCATCTGAATCATAATGACTCACTGAAGATGTTCATAACTAACTGATTGTATGCCATTCAAAATATTGAAAATTGTGTCCATTTGACAACACATTGTTTTGTATTATTTTATTTAGTACATACTATAGTAAGGAGTGTACCTCAAAGGAAACAATCATTAATAATTAAAAGAATCATCAACAATCATTAAAGGAATAAATACAAATTGATTAATTAATTACATTTCGCATTACTAATTAAAAACATAAATGTTTGCAAAGCAAGCTTGAAAGTTCATCAACAAAATCTTGTAGTGCATGGAGAAAAGGCCTATTCATAAATGTCTTTAAAGTGTCTGAGTTTCGAGGCTCGTAAAGAGAATTGTCAAGCCACAGAGGACAGACATACCTCAGTGTTAAATGTGGCCGGGACCACGTTTATTATGTGTAAAATGTCGTTACATGCGTCAAGAGGCGTATATCTTATCCAGATTCAAAAGCTCAAGATTATCGAAACTACAGCAGAATTTCTAAAGAATTTAGAAGTTCCACCTTCATGCAGAAACCAATTGCGATTCTTTTTGTGCATGTACTTCTGCCCAGTTTATTTTGTTAAGCATAAAAGTGGGCATAAAAACAATAAGCTAGGATTGGAGATGTAAGAACATTTGCTGGACCATGATGACCTGTTGTCAAAAGTCTCCACAATTTCTGCATGTTAAGATTTCTATTCATATATGAGTTGAAATGTTTGCACTATTTTGCTGATGCCAAACAATGAAATTGTCACCTCTAGCTAAAGAATCAGGTTTAGATTAAGATTGGGGGTTACGATTTGATATGCAAGCATGTATATGAATGATTGTGTTGTGCTAAAGACTGAATAAGCATCATATTTAAAGGCCTGTGGCTCATTTCTCAATACTGCTGAGATCAAGAGGCTGAGAGTAAATCCACCAACAGCCGTAAAGCACTTTGTGTGTGAGGTACTGATCCCGAAGCGAATTCCCCTGTTTTCCTCCCAGCAGACTCCTCTTTCTCTGTGGATGTCAAATGACAATGGGACTGCTTAAAGGCCCTTAAAAGCACATTGTGAAACCTTCTATGGACTGTAAACATACAGCAAATTCACAGGTACTATAGCCAAACGAAACTCACACAAAGCTCTTTCCATCAAAGAGAAGCTTATTGTCATGGCTAAACTCTTATAACTAGACTCTGAATTATATCATTTATGCAAACATGAACCAACAAACATGAAACATTATATCTGATGATGATGCCTTTGAAGGATAATATAAACATATTAGTTCTCTACCTAATGTGAACCAGCTGAACTGTCCCCATCGTGACCGTTTCAGTCTGTGGTTTTTATAGTGTAAGCGCTGGGGTGCGTGGGTTTCTTCATGGATGTATTTCTGCCCAGTAGCAAAATTTACAAGAGGACATACCCTCTATTTTGCTGATTAATAAAAGAGGCCCTGAAAACAATAATGCAGGGGGATTGGTTTACTTATGAGGAAGAAGTTGTGCTCCATTTAGAATGTAACTGAGAACTGCAGTTCAACTCCGAATTTGAATTGAGGTACTATAGCAAAATCTGATGTTTTATTATGCTGATGAATCTGAATCTGGTGTTTTATATAATTATTGTTGTACAATTTTATTAATTATATATACAGTTCATTTCCAGTGTTTTTCAAAGTATGCATTCCCACAAGTCCCTGTGCTACATACCCTTGCATCTTGACAAAATCATTCTGAGTTGTTTATTTCCAACTTTCCTAGTTAAGAATCTGACTTCAAGTGCCATTCTATTGCACTTTTCCAAACAGAAAATTAGAATTGGATTGATTGTATCACACATACACATTGGATCACAAAAGTATGTACGTTCCAATCACCAGTAAATTGGGAGGCATGTGTCTTTCACAAGTCAGTATCGATCACTCACTGACCTGCATTAACTGTGACGCCGTGGACGTGTGGTGTCACGTTGTCCCTATAGCATTGTATTCTGTGGCATTATTAAACACTCAGCTCTGATTGGTGAATGACTCTGCATTGTGATGTGAACTGTGTAGTTTCACCTCCTCTGGATGCTTCATTTACTGTGAGACAGCACTCACCTCTGACACCTGACACCGGGGGAGAGCATGGAGGGGCTTCCGGCAGGCATCGCTTTCAGCAGAGCCACTCATGGGCATCCTACCATAGTATGCTGGCCATGGGTGGGTGTCAGGGTCACCTGACTTCAAATCCGTGCCTCCACGAGGATGTGTAGATCTGAAAACAACAACAGATAAGTCTGTAAAAAAATCTTTCGACTGGTCCGCCTCATCTGTTTTAATTAACCCGCTGACTCGACTTTGTACATTCTGAGGCTATGCCATTGTAACACACATACTAAGGCACTCATTAGATGATACTGCTTTGTGAAAAGCTACAGCAGAGCATATGACATTAGCATTCTGCATTCTGACAAAAGATCAAACCCTGCACTAAACAAGCTACATTTGTCCAAAGACACTCTGGAGCCCTCATTTTAACACACTCTGACTTTGTTTCTTTCATACAAATCTTCTTAATGAGGTGTTTATGTTTTATCAAAATTTAAAATGTCACCATTACGGAGGTAAGCGCTTGCTTTAGTTGGGCTCCTGACCCTTGACGTTTTGACTTTATTTTTTTCTCCAATTGTTGTAATTGTGTGTTTCTAATGCACATTTGTTACAAAAAAATAATTGTGATGGGGGAAAAAAATTGTTGATGAGTATATCATCATACATTGGTCTTACTCACTGATCAGTGAATGTTGTATTTTTTTGTGCTGTTGTAGCCCTATGATAATGCATATTATTGACATTTTGAAAGCTTTTATGTAGGAATTATTCAGACAGCATCATGAAGATTCATACAGACATCAAGATTATGCGTATGATCCTCAACAATGGTGACAACATTTTCGGAATAACATTAACTCTGAGTATCACAAAACAAGCTACTAAGGCTACGTCCACACGAAGCCGGAGCTTACCCTAAACCGATATTTTTTTTTTCCTCGTCTCAAAAAATATCTGCGTCCACATGAAACCACTGAAACGACTCAAAATGATGTAGTATACATGCCAGACCATTATGTGGCGCTGTAATTCTCCCGCAGAAATGCACTTAAAGCAGCGAAGAAGACATAAACCTTGCGCGCTGAATACAAACTTATCAAAGCTTAGGAATAACACTTTATTTTGGTTCAGTAGCTTCTGCAGCATGAACGCAAGCATGTAGAGTCTGCTATTGCTGTTGTTGGTGCTGTTTTGTGGTGTTAGCGCGTCTGACTAGGGGTCGACACGTGGGGTGATGACATCATCGTTTCAGAAAATATACGGATTGCCCAGTCCACACGACAACGCCAAGCCGTGTGGATGAAACGCCTATCCAATAAAAAATACAAGCTGTACATTCGTACAAGCTGTTTTCACTGAAACGCTTCTCCGTGTGGACGGGGCCTAAAGTCACAAAAAAAGATTTTTGTTTATTGTCACCATTGTTGAGGATCATACGCTGATTCATGATGTCTGTATGAATCTATTAGACACTGCTCAAAACTCTGTATAATGAACTTTAAAAAAAAAAAACATAAACCATTAGTTAATGCCAAACTCAAAACTAACATATAACACACTGATAGTTTAGACTCTGGTAATGATCGGTGAATCAGAACACTTCATGATGATTGTATCACCATCATCTAATTCAACTGATCAGACTTTCACTTGCTTTTTTTTGCTATAACAAACATGTTTTGAAAACATAGTTAAAGCAGCCAGAGAAAATCTGATGTTAAAATAGCAAGAATCTAAAGCAAACGCTCACCTCTATAACGGTGACTTCAAACTTTATTATTTCTATAAAACACACAAGTAGAAGGTGACGTTATCGTGACCTTGTGCAACTTTGCCTAAAAGTTCTCTAAAAGTGATGAAAATTCTGACATTTTACAGAACATTTGGGACATAAAACGTCCTCTTTTGGTAGTGAAAGTGCTGCAGTTCAAGGTTCCTTATATGACTTTAGGGGGACATTCCAATTTGGTTATTTTATGGTCACATAAGAATGTTACAATGAGGATATTTGGGACATTAACTGAACGTTGCCACATGGTCCTCTGTTGGTCATTTAATAACGCTCCCGATATGAGTTTAGGGGGACGTTCTATTTTGGTTATTTTATGGTTGCGCGAGAACGTTACAAAGAGGACATTTGGGAAGTTAACAGAACGTCCTATAGTAATAGTCCCATAAACATTCCCAGAACGTCCTGAATGTTCCCTGAAGGTCCACCTTTTGAGAACTTTTAAGGAACGTTGCGTAAGGTCCTGAGAACGTTGCCTTCTACGTGGGATATAGCACCTTAACCAAAGCAAAGAACCGCTGAAGAACCGTACGTGGGCTTTACAGGTTCTTTATACAGTAGCGGTGCTATATAGCACCTTAACCACAGCAAAGAACCACTGAAGAACCGCTGAAGAACCAATTTTTTTTTAGAGTGAACGAGTTTGAAGCTCAAGAATGTGCTTCCATCCACATCCATCCATCATAAACGTAATCCACACGGCTCCGGGGTGTTAATAAAGGCCTTCTGAAGCGAAGCGATGCATTTGTGTAAGAAAAATATCCATATTTAACAAGTTATAAAGTAAAATATCTAGCTTCTGCCAGACCGCCTTCCGTATTCAACTTAGAAAGAGTAACACCTCTTGCAGTTCAAAACGCTTAAGCTACATCCTACGCCTTCCATTTTCAACTTATGAAAAAAAGCGTAACTGATGTGACGTCATCAGTTTTTTCGTAAGTTGAATACGTAATTGAACTACTCCAAAATCATTACTGAATAAAACAGATAGATATAGAGATGTCACATCAAGTTTAAAATAAAAAAAAATCCACAAATAAGATTCTGCACACAAAAAAAATGGGCCAAAAAAGTTCACAAGAATTTATTGTCCAGAGGCCATGCACAAATAAAGTGCAAATGTTTTCAGGATACTGTATTTTGAAATAATT
Source organism: Megalobrama amblycephala (assembly GCF_018812025.1). Classification (NCBI taxonomy): domain Eukaryota; kingdom Metazoa; phylum Chordata; class Actinopteri; order Cypriniformes; family Xenocyprididae; genus Megalobrama; species Megalobrama amblycephala. The sequence continues at coordinate 23,356,243 of NC_063053.1, read as the reverse complement.
TTGTAAAATTGAAATAAGCTTTAAAGAACATTATTGAAAAGGGTTTATACATGCTTGTCCTGTGGAACAATCCTTAAGACACTAACAGTTTACATAAGGTAGACAATTAAGGTCACAGTTAACTTAGGACACTAAAGAGAACTTTCTGCAGACTCTGAAAAACACAGAGTAAGATGGCCACGGTCCCTGATCACCTGCGTGAACATGCCATAGTCTTGCTGCAGGAGGTATGAGGACTGCAGATGTGGCCAGAGCAATAAACTGCAATGTCTGTAATGTAAGACAGTGCCTCAGGGAGACAGGAAGGACAGCTGATCGTCCTTACAATGCCAAACAAAAAGTCCCACCAAGACGTGTTAGAGAGCTTACTAGTGCATTGGTGGAAGAGTGGTGTAACATCTCATGGCAAGAGCCTGAAAATCTGGTTCAGTCCATGAGGATGACATGCACTGTAGTCCTTAAAGCAGCCAGTGGCCACACCAGATACTGACTGCTACTTTCGATATTGACCCCCCTTTCTGTGAATGAATTGCATTCTTAATGTATCTCTAGAAAACATGATAGATTCAGACAAAAAAAAAAAAAAGTGCCACTGATCCATCTACTGTATTAAAAGTGAGAATGAGATTTGAGAACTACAACAGTAGGCAAGATTTGTCAGCAGTTCCTTTAAGATGTCCTTTGATGAATTAAACCTATGCCTGTACATCTCACTTAGCCTGGACTCTGTGAGTCTGACATGCACAGGCAAACACAAAGTCATCATATACACATTTTTTTGCTCACTGAGACCACTTTATTGTGATCACTTTTGGCATCTTCTTCAGGTGTGGAGAATTAAGAATTCGAACACTTTTTTTTGGGGTACATGACTCACTAAATACCTCATATTTCATATATAAAATACTGTGAGTGGAACATTATCAGTTCATCTCTTCATTAGAGTGGCAGTCAAGTGAATCTGCTTTCACCCCAAAGAAATGTACCCACACCCTTAACATAATGCTTTTATAATGGCATACATGGCTACTGAAAGACTGAGAATCATCCTGCTTCATGTCGGCTTTCATCACATTATTTTTTCAACAAATGAAGTTGGAGCTCAGAGTTCCTGAAAGGATTACAATAATAGTCTTTATGAAACTGGATCGGATACTTTTGGACGTTTCGTACAAGCTGTTGATTTTTCCAGACTATTTTTCCTCCTCCAGTGCTGTTTCAGCTCTTGGGTCAGTGCAACTCTCTGGCTCCTCCACCCTCTTCTCCGATCATTGGTTGGCTTGGAACCTGATCTTGAAAGTTTCTTCCACTATTACTCATTTTTAGCTCTGGCCCCAGCCTTAGGATTAATCTCCAATATCAGCCCAGTGGCGGAGGGTGATGTATTCCTTATACACCTCAAACTTCTGCATTAGTCTGGCTCCCTCTTAATCCAGAGTGACTCCCAATCCCCCCCTGGAGGGTTTTCACACACAGATGGATTTGATTTTGATGCTACTCAGGTGCAGAGTTTCAGCAAGTGCTCGACTGAAGAGAAAAGCCACATGTATAACGAAAATATCCTTAAAAGATTTTGAGATCACAGCACCGCAAATGCTCGTCATTACATGATATCATGGTCTCATTCTAAAACCACAGATACAATCACAGATAAAATCTCTTTGACATCTCTAATGTTACGTGTAGTCAGCAAATGGAGACTTCTTCATAAGGCTTGTGCTAGATTTTTATTTTCAGCCCCTGGTAATCTCACATATGTCTCCTCAGAAAGAATCTCAATGTCTTGAATAGTGCTAAGATGTGCAAAGATACAAGCCTATGGGAAAGCAAAATGAAAAATGAGATCTCTTTAATATCTCAATTGTTTCTCCTATGAGATTAAACAGAGACGAAATAGAGATTTTTGCTTACAGTACATAACTTTCTGCTCGGATTTCTCATATTTGTCTCTTCTAAAGTTTGAGATCTCAACAAACTCTCAAACTGTGCTCTGATTTTCCAAGACATCAGTTTGTAGGTATTGTAACATCTCTTTAATATCTCAGTTGTTTTTTTCCTATATCACTGAGATTAAATAAAAAGCATATTGAGACTTTTGCTTGAGTTTCTGTTTCTCAGAAATTTCTCTAGAGAAAAAGGCCTCAGAAATTTCAGTTGTTTTCAGAAAAAAAGAAAATCTGAGCTCAGATACCAAAGTGTGGAATTAAAAGTCAAATAATATCTAAGACAAATTATAGAAATAGAAATATCTGAGACAAAGTTGAAATTTGAATGAAACATAACTGAGAACTTCGCTAAGGCTGTGTTCAGAATTGCACCCCTATACCCTCATTCACTATTCCCTATATTACTATAATATAGTCTACTTGAAGGAGTGAATGAAAATGAGTGAGTGAATTCAGACACTCTGTCATGGAAACTAGCATGTATAAATCTTAATTAAACAATTTAATAATCAATTAAAAAGGAATTTATACCTGTATGATATTACACTGTTGCCACATTGGACCAGCGGTTTGGAAAATGGATGGATGGATGATTCAGCGGTGGGCGCCGTCTTCTGGTGAGACACGGAATTTCATTCGGCGCTCGACTCTCACAGTACATTATGGGTATTCTCTAGCCGTTGAACGCACATCATTTGCACACTTGTTATTGCGGTGCATTGTGGGATTGAACGAGTGCACTCGACTATGGTTTTGGACACCACTAAAAATGACTATCCCCTCAAACAGCGCCCTATTTAAGACACAGCCTACGTTTATGAAAGAGCAAACTTTGAGCAACAACAATAACAAAAAACTCTTAAGATCACTGTTGTCCTTCCTGTCAGTGAAGGCCATTATTTCTGCTGTCTTCATCGCTTGTAAATTCACCTCATTATGAGTTAATCGCTTCCCTAATTCTGGAAAAGAATGAAGTGTCTCACTACACCCATGGACTCCTCCGCACACTCAGCAAGGGAAACCTGATCATGGAGGTTTTCCTGCTTCCCCTAAATCTTCATTCCTGCTGTAAAACTGATGTCCTGGAAAGAGAGTGTGGATTGCTCATTGGCTACTCTAAGAAAGAAGATGCTGATGGTGCCTGAGACACACTCTTGGCCCAGTCTTTCTATGCACCAACAACTTCCCACAAGTCCCCGTAGATATCTGACACCATAGCTATGGAATAGCTGCAATTCTGAAGTCTTTAGGGAGGCCGCATATTCAACATGACACCCAATACCCCCACAGAGCGCCCCAACGTGCTCTGCATGCTCACCAAGCAGCACATGGTCATTTGCATGTTGAGCGTATGTATTAGAGCTGGGCGATAATCACCATCAATTGTTGGTGTTGCTAAATGTTAATAAGTATCATCCTTATTGTCCTACTGAGTAATACTTCATTGTGGGCTACATTAAAATAGGTCAAGGTGAATGATAAGGAAACAGATCTACTGCCATCCACAGTCCATTCAGTCACCATCTGGTGTGTTTTACACGAAACACAAAACTGACAAGCAATGCTCAAATCAGCAGTTCCAATCTGATTGGTTGGCTTTTCACTTCTTCCACAAGTAAGGGCACATAGTTTTCTTTATTATTATTATTAGCTTGCTTAGAAACAATAAAGTTATAACTTGATATGAGTGCTTATTGTTATAATGAGTATTTTTGAAGAGAAACTAATCATTGGATTTCACCCTGTTTAACAGATTATCCTTCTGTTTGGTCAATAGCAACATTCAGCAGACAAATATTCATGAATGATCACCCCTCACCCCTCTGCTTTATTACAGTTATAAAATGCTGCATAACTACTGGAAACTGATCATTTCATGCTTATTGTGTCACTCCGCAGTCTTCATTTTTATACAGAATGGTTACAGATTTAAATATGGTCTTAAAGGACTTTAGTTTTACTTTTATGGTGATCAGAAAACTTTTGATTAGAAGCTCAGATTAGATTAGAAAGCTGTCTTTTTTCTTAGCGGAAGATAATTTTCAATTAAGAAAGTAAAATAACTTCAACTTAATTGAATATTATTATTTCATTATTTCCTACACATTTATTTATTTAGGAAGTAGCTGTGTAATAATTAACAGTCAACCGGTCATTATTACAAAAGTAACTTCTTTGGGGCAATATAAACCCATTTGTGTAATACTTTTGCACAAAACAAAATTCTGATCACAATTTATAGACATTTTCCACTATATTTTATGTAATCTCGCATGTTTTTATTATAATTAATTTCTTTCACATCAGTCTATTGATTAAAACTTGCCATAAACATAACCTATAAGCAAAGTTAAAGGCACAGTATGTAATTTTTGCCACTAGAGGTAATTTATTCAAAATAAAGGTGCAGCTTGTCTTTTACATGATTAAAACAATCATACTAAATACATTTGAGTGTACTGAAAGTTATGTTATAACGTTACACTGTGCGTTCTCTCAGTGGCTGGTATGAGAGACTTGTTGAACTTTGCAATAATCTAGATCGATATTAGAATGTCATATTGATAAAAACTGGATGACTTATGTTGCTAAATGACAATTTAAAAAGATATTGCATGATGGAAAAAGCACTCTCTGATTATGCTATGTGATCCACTTGACAAAATAGTGTAGTCTCTGAGGCTTGGTAAAAACATGGTACTCGTGGTAAATCAAGAAAACAAGCGATTCAAACAATAAGACTAACTGTGTTGAGTTATATAACAATGATTCGTTTTCTGTTGATGAATGTATCCAAACAGTTGCTCAACTGTGTAATAAAACACAAAATATATTAAAGCGTCTTTGGTCTTTCCATGATTTCTATGAAAGTAAAACTGGAAAATTGAGGGTAACACGGATATGCATCATTGACCGTGTCCTGGTTAAAATTGCTGATATCTCTGGATTTAAACATTGTTGGAAATGTTTGGGATAATGTAAGTACACAAGTCAACAAAATATATAACATTGTTCTAGTGGTTTTTGGTTATTTTAATCTAAAAAACTTAAACATATTGTCCCTTTAACTGTGGTTGGTCATGTCATGTTAGTCAGACTGTCTCTTCCCATCTAAGTGGGCAGTTTTGGGCCAAAATAACCTGCAATGTGGACCAGATTATGCTGTTTGTCAACAACAAAATTATCTATAAAATCAAGGATGTAATCAAACATTAGGGGCATCCAAAGGTAAAAAGTAAGAATTGATCATTAAAATCCATAATGTTCAGCCACTAATACTACATGCTAATACAATTCTCTACCGTCTATTTTAAATAAATGAGTGAAGACAGTAATCTTTGATGTGAATGAAAGCAGGCTTTTACAAAAGGCCTTCAGGTTAATGTATAGCACTGCTGAATACTCCCACCTGTCTGTTTAAGCCTTGATTTATTTCTTACACATGACAGAAGCGACCCTTGTTTTGACTGATCTTCCTGGAGCTGCTGGGGTTGGTATCAAAAAACAACCTCCCGCTGCAACGGGCCCAGTTACCCTCCAAAACTCCAAACATTTGTGGATGAATTTCAGTTGTCCTCATATCACAAAGCACTTTAAATTAAAACAAGGCCTCTGTAGCCTTGACCGTGTCTCCCACCCAACCTTCTCTTCCCCCTCGAAAGGACCCCCCACTGTTGTTTATTTCTTCTGGATTTTTATTTATATCACCGCATACTGCAGGAGGTGAAGCTGACAGGGCAGAAGATATCCCGCGCATACTGGGAAACAGCTGCACCGCGAACACAGAGCCACATGTGCCCTCCGTGAAGAGCAGCCGTCATTGCGCGATCACCGTGATCAAACATGACGTCAAAGAGCAGGTGCTAATGGAAGCCAGTTATTGGGGTAAGTGGCAGATCGTGAAGAGATCGAGGTGATGATGGCACAGCAAGAATGCGGCCCTGTGAATAACTCTCAGGGTAATTAATGAGGGGAGGCTGGCATCCCCTTACAAACTAGTAGCTTGAACCACATTCCAACACATACTCCTTCTCACGTCTCTCCTGCATGCTTCTGTCCAATAGTCTAAGCATTTTGATTGAAGCAGTTTTATTAACCCTGTAAAGCCTGAACAAAAAAATCTGAAAAATCTGTTTGTTTTTAATTGGAATAGTTTATTAAACCTTTAGACAAAAAAAAAAGTTTTAAAAAATCATTAGTATCTTAGTATATTTGATACAGGCTTTTATGGCTTGTATGGTATGATATAGTGAGAATATGGAGCTTATTTTAGCAAAGTTTTGATCATGTTGATCATTTAGAAATTTGCGTATCAAATTTGATACCGTGGGCTTAAAAATAGTGATTATAAAAGGGATAATTCCAACTCTAAATTCTGATTGAACAAACAGCTAAGGGGAGATGTTAGGCACTTTAAAGGGCTTATTGCTTTTATAAAATGGTTAGTATATACCTGGCAACATTTCATAAAGTAAACACACAGCAACAAAAATGTCTTAGGGTTATGTATGTAACCCTAGTTCCATGAGAATGGAACGAGGCTTTGCATCAGATGCTGATGCTATAGGGAGGCGTCCACAGAACCCGGTGTCTGAAGCACATATGAAATAACGGCAGTCTTATTGGCTGACAGCAGTCCTATGACATCACATGGAGTGCCCGCTTGCATCTGCATTACACTTTTTCAGCTTTAAATTGTCTGAAGGAAGACGCACAGGCATGCCTAAAGCATGGCAACGTGATGCAGCGTCTCATTCCCTTCTCAGGGAACCAGGGTTACATACATAACCCTAAGATATTCCCTTTCGAGGGAACTCGATGCTGCGTAAATATCACTATGGGGTTGATGCAATGGGGACCTTAATACACATTATGCCCTGCTGACCAATTCCTGCTTGTAAGCTGTGGAAGTCACCAAGCACAATCGTGTCTTGTCAAAGCACTGAAGAACTTGATGGGCATCAACCCAGAGTCAGATATGCGTCAACAAAAAATTAGAATGCATCCTGTGACAATGTACCATAGCCTTACTCCCTAGAAAAGTTTAGTGTTAGAGGCACTAGGGAAAAAGCCCTGAAGCTTCCATGCTCAACTGCCTGATAAGGGAACTTCTGCCTTAGACCAGTCCGAGCCACCACCTACGGGACAGGCAACAGCCTAGAGCTCCTAAGAGTAGGGCTATCTAGGCGAGACTACAGACATAGTCCCAGCTATGTCCACAGTACTATGTCTGGAATAATAAGCCGAACCAGGCAACAGATGAATCGCTTGCAGAAAATATCATCATACCGGCCACTAACACCCCAGCCTGAGCCTTAAGGTAGCGGCATACCGAAGGGAGCATGCAAGGCAAATTCCTCAGCTTTTTATATGTCCTGTCTTAATGAGCTGGAGAGGTTGACAGGTAAGAGAATGGATTGCTAGCCACTATACTGTCCAGTTCTGCTCTGCCAAAGACCCTGCTCTGACCTTCAACTAGCCTGGGAATTGGCACCAACCCATTCACAAGGGAGCATTACCCTGCTTTAATCCCCAATCTGATAAATGAAAGGTGCAGTATGTAATATTGACAGCTAGTGATTGAAATGGATACTGCAGTCCAAATTCAAAACATTGGAGAGGGTTGTTTTTCTCGGCCCCTCCTCCTTAGACTCGATGCTAATGCTGGTTGCCAGTTTGAGAACACGCAACAGGAATGAACGCAATGTACAATGGAAGGCGATCAAGCCTTACTGTAAGTTGATGAGTTGATTTATTCATGTTTTAATATGGCTCTGGCTTTTTAGATGGATGCCAAGGATAGGTCGGGTAGAATCTGTGATCTCTGACCTAGTTTGTTTGCTGACGCTTCCGTGGCTGCATTACACTGTGTTTTCCGCAAAATGGCAACCCGGTGTGTCGAAATACTATTGGGTAAATTGGCAGCGGCCAAAACAGACATTCTGACATGAAACACACATGTCAAAGTAGAATAACTGGCTGTAGCATTGTTTTTCGGAGAAACAAGTATGTGAATTTAGCATGTTTCCTAAATCTCTGTAAACATATTATGGTATTTTTGTGCTTTAGTATTGTCAAAAAAATTATATACAGCACCTTTAAGGAGGGCGACAGAGGAGAGAGTTGGCCGCTTCTTGCGACTAGTCTACCTCAACTCTCATTTGCCAAGCTCTACATTGAATAGAGTACTAGAACCAACCCTTTTGAGGGGAGCGTAGCCTAATTTTAAACCCCAATCTAAAAAAAATAGAGAGGGTGACAGGTGAGAGATTGAACTGCTCATAGCCTTGTTTCAGTCCCCAATTTGATAGACAGATGAAAGAGCAGGCCGCTTCCTGTAACAAACTATTTATTTATTACCACACACCTGTGACTGTATTAAAGGGGCTATATTAAAGGGGTTCAGAAACTCTTGTTATTAGGTACACTGGTGGCTATTAAGTGAACTGCAGCCAGCAACTTATTGCTTGTGACCGCACTCGTGCACAATTAACGTACAAGAGACTGAATGTCATTCAATGCCCTGCAGCCCCGATATACTCACAGTGGCGGCAAAGTTATTTTTTGTTTTTTGCAGAAGTAAAATGAAGTTGAAAACTTTTACCTACTGCAATATACTGTCAAATCAATGTACTATAGTCTTAAAATTACATTTATATTGTATTTCTTCTTCACATAGTGCCTAGAACAGCACTTACCCATTGTAAAATAACTGTAATGCACAGCCTCAAGTTTTAAAAAAAAAAAGTATTTTATATGTAGGCACCAATGTTGAATGAATTGTTTTAAAAAATGTAATAAACGTTATAATTAAAGTCCGTAACTTCTGGTCTAATCAGATGTGTGCGTTCGCAATTTTACTTTGAGCATGGCTCATCCAATCAGATTTTAGAGCTAGATCTATTTTACAATCCATTTTTTATTATTATTATTATTATTATTATTATTATTATTATTATTAAGCACTCTCTTTAATACACTCTCTCGTATTTGCAATGTTCTGCAATGATTTCTGATTTATCTGGATTGACCAAGTTTCAAATGAGGTCACAGGTGCTAAAGTGTGACTCACTTTAAATGTCTTGAATGGATGAGCAACAGGAGGAAGGATTTGGAAAGAGCTGTTACAATAGGACCTTCCTTATTACATGGGATGCTGATGGAATGTTACATTTTCAAGGTCTCTGTGCTTAAGTAGTTTCCTGTTTTAGGTACAAAGACCAACCTAGATCATTTCATATGAATCAATTGCTGGTTCAAGCCCAGCCTCATCAGTCAGAAAACTCAACATCTCTTTTGGAGTGACAGCTGCCAAACTCACTGGCCAGGTTTCTGTTTCCTTGAGTTTGTCATACTTTGTTCATTAGGACATGAATCTCGGAATCAATCTTATTTTACATCACAATTTAGGTCGGCGGGACACGCTCCGTAACATATTGCTCCCAGAAGGTCCTTCTCCTTTGACATCTAGCCCAATTGTAATCCCGGGAGTGTCTTTTTTAATTTCTCATTGATGACATGTCTCTCTGATGACATATGCATCCACTTTTAGATTGCATTCGTCATTATGGTACTAAATAAAAACCAAATGTCTCGGAGACTGCGATAAAATCTATTTTCATGACTCCAGGAGAGTGTTGTATTACATGGGGTTTTTTTTCCCCTGCTTGCTTGCTCTCTAGTCTTCCCTCTTTCTTTGGATGTAGTAATGGGATCATTTATACAAATACAGTTTGCTATTAAGCGGCTGGCGGATCAAAGGTAATTACGTGACAGCGCTGGGCCCCAAATGCGGCATGGCCCAGTCCATTCGGCCCCGTGTTCCCACGCATTCCTAGCAGAAACGTCGAGTTTATTTGTGAAATGTGGTCAGTGCCTCTGTCAGATGCATTATTTAATCAGGCGGCTGTTTGATTCAGTGATAATTGATTCTGTGTTTTCTTACTCGGTTTAGGAACGAGGCATTCGGACAATAAACAGACTTTTTAAAAAGCTAATATTTTGCAAATCGGGTATTTATTTAAAAAGGCAAATCCTGCCAAGTGCTTGATTATTTGTATGATCAAAAAGCCATTTTACCACATTGCTTCATTCACCAGCCTTTCATGATGGGCCACATTTAAATAAATATGAAAAAAGGGCCCGAATTTAAAAATCACAAACAGATGGGCTGCTCCAGTGAAAATCACACTCTTTAAAACACCCATGTGCTGGCCAGCACAATATGAATGTGATTTTTAATTGCTAGTGACTGGGACTCGTGGTTTCCTCTCTAGGTGATCTCAATTAAGGCTGTTCAGGAAACAGTGAGAAATTAGGGAAGGAAAAGAGTTTGACTGGTTGGTAGGCGCTGTATGCACGCTTAGTGCTGGAGCAACAAAATGTCATTTTGTATATCTGATTGCAGATTTCTGTTTCTTGTTTTGTTTTTTTCCATCAAAGTCCCCCACTGCTACAAACAATCAGTCCAGAGATTGAAATCAAATCCCTCGCTTTGGAAAAGTTCAAATACTGGTCTGCAAGTCCAGCATAATCAGAGCTCTATGGGAGCAAGTCTTTGGTTTCAGGGAGCTTTGACATATTTGTGACGCTGAACGTCCACGCTCACAGTAAATAAGAAGAACTTTAAGGATGGCATATACAAGCACCCAAACACGCTAAAAGTAGCAGCTATTTTCAAGCAAATGAGTACTAAAGTCATCCCATAAAAGAAGTACCATTTGATGAAGTGCAGTAAACATAAGTGTTTTGCAAACCTAAATATAACTCAAGAATAATTATAAACTTATTCTATTAGAAATACAGTAGACTAGTCTAGTAGACTACAGTAGACTGTTAGGTTAGGATTAGGTGTGAGAGTTCGGGTTAGTAGAATAAGTTTACATGTTGCTATAAGTTACTTATAGTGAGTAGAATGTCTGTTGGGAGCATCAAAATAAAGTGTTAGCCAATATTGAGCAGGCAGTCTAATACTCTAATGACAGAAGTGACATAATTTTAAGTTTGGTAAGTTTTACTCTCAATTGACCCTTCGCAAAGACCCCCCCCCCCCCCCCCCTTAGTTAGTGTTGCTTTGTCCGACAAGCCATGGCGCTGTCACGCCACACAGAGTGAAAAATACATTGCGGAGCAAGGAGGACACTGACAACACGTCGACAGAACAGGTTACTTATGATATTAAGCAAAGTCCCAGCTTTCAAATTGAGTAATTTCTTAAGAAATTTGAACAATAAAAACCATTTTGTGGCTCTTTAATGTGTCGTGACAGATTGCTGTAGCGCCTCAGCTCAAGATGCTCGTGAACCGATCATTTCTTCTTACTAGTTAATTTATAGCATCAAATAAACATGAATAAACATGAAAAGGAATGTAGTTTCAAACGCGGAAAGACGTCAATACACACAATTTTTCATGTTCAAGTCCACCGAGGTTAATCTTCTAACTCCTGACTGCTTTGTCGGACAAAATGGCGGATTCAGCATTATGATTGGTTAGATCACTTGTCAATCAAACTCCCTGCGAAAGGTCAGTTAACATTCATAATTGTTTATTCCAAGATTGATATGGTTCAGCAAACATATCCACCCTGTCACATTAAAATGGACAGATGAAAAGGAAAAAATAATGCAGTATAAATTTAACTTTATCCATCTCTGGTACAGTTTTTCCATATGGCAACAGTCTTTGAATAAACCAATAATATGCCATTTTTAGCCACATGACATTTGTTTTTCATTTCAAGACAGGGAAGACACATGCTGAAATGCCTCTCAAATTGGGGTGTAAAACATTTTCTGTACATTTCTTCTACAGATTTTTAGCCTGCATCTTTAATAAGTTAAAAAGATGTTTTTGTTCACAGATCCATTTTATCTTACATAGTTTTACAGTAAAAATAAAGTTTACAGAAAAAAATAAAAGTTGCCATATAGCATTTCTGTGCCACAAAGAAATTGAAGTAGTGCATTTCTTCACTGAGAATTTGACAGTAGATAGTGACATCAATTATATTACTGCACTTGTTTATTTATAATGTGTTAATGCATAAATGACATGTGTTCAGAAATGGCAATACTCTACAGAAAGGCCAAGAAGAGTGCCTAATTGACCATGAAAGTGAAGATGAGCTCAGCTTTTAAGAACAAATGATAATGATTTACTCAGTTTGAGTATGGAGTTCCACATAAACTCATAAAAAAAGACTTACAGTCAAAGCAAGTCACAGCATTCTGCATGTTTTAACGGTACTCCAGATGGAAACAGTTCATACTATCGATGTCTCTCCAATCCTCCCTTAAGCATAACTCAATCAATCTCTGCACTGTCAGGACCCATGAGAGCGAAAGACTGCATACTAACATGCTCTCCAACAACACTCACTGTACGTTCCCATAGTCTGTGTAAAACAGAGCACTCCTGTGTTAACGGCGCATGCTCGGGCCATGTTCCCGATGGCACCACATTAATTCACTTTCATGGTTATTTACAGGTCAGGGATGACGTGTAAACGAGCTGGAGTGTGTCTTTAGTCGTGAGGCTGAACTCCAGGCCTGGCTGCATGGTAAATAATGAGCTCCCATGGGTCATAGCTGTGCTGCCCTGGAGTCCATGTCCCCAAACTGCGGGCTCCTCATTACCTCACCAACAACCAATTCAACAATTTGCCTGGTGCGATTGTTGAGGTAAGCCGAGGCTTAGCAGCTCTGAGGGTAAAGGCTCCTAATCCAGCACTAAGAGCTGACGGCAGACGTGACGGTTTCTGGCATTTTAAAATTTCATTGTGTTACCGTCTCACTGAGGTAAAATATATACGGTCTAACAGCATAATTGCCTAATTCCCCCACAGCCTGTTTCTAAATGGGCTGACAGCTTTGCTTGGATGAAAACAGAAAATTTGACAACTGCAACATTTTCCCCAAACTGTATGGCTACAAATTTAAATAAACTTGCAATAAAGTAAACATTTTATATAAAAATCTAACTCTCAACACAATATATACATGTCATTTACATCAGTGATTCTCAACCAGGGGCCTCAATAAACATCTAGGGATGTTATTTGAAATCAGGATTGTTAGAGTAAAATAATTTAACAATTAGATCTTTTCAGTGTAAGTCTATGGGATTTTTTCACTCGTTAACCAGGTAAAAAGTAAAGTATATGGAATACACTACATGACTTTCTACACTTGCCAATTTTGTAAATGGTAAAAGAGAAAAAATGAGCATCATCCACTAAATGACTGAGGATCACACATTACTAGAAAACCAGAAGTCGTCGCAACAAACAATGTAACAAACTCACACAGAAACATGTACCTCGTTGCTAGGAGAAGCATGACAAATGAAAATAATATGTGTTCTAAAAAAAATGGTTTAAAATATCAAACATGTTTGGTTTCCACCAACTGGACGGGTTCATGGTCTGAAATTAAAAAATCTGTCTGTGTCTGTGCCCTTCATGCATTCTAGGGCAGGGGTGTCCAAACTCGGTCCAGTTTAGCTCCAACCTTAATTAAACACACCTGAACTAGCTAATCAGGGTCTAACTAGGCATACTAGAAACTTACAGGCAGGTGTTTTGGAGCTGGTTGGAGCGAAACTCTGCAGTACAATTGACCTCAAGGACAGAGGCTGGACACCCCTGCTGTAGGGCTTTTCACACTGTGCTTAACCCTGGGCTGGCGTCTGTCTAAACTCTTGTAATTTAGAAACCCATGTTAGCAACGCCTTTTACCATAGGTGTAAAGAGTACCAGAAAACCATACTTGAGTAAAAGCACAGATACCTTACAGCAAAAATGACTCCATTACGATTTACAAGTTACCAATTCCAATGCAGCTTGTGTAAAAGTCTTCGGCGTGGTTTCAAAGACAGGGCTTTTATACTTCAGACCATGAACCCGTCCAGTCGGCTTTTATACTCAGTCAAACCACAAAGAACTTAATTTTACTCATACTGAACAGGCTCAAAGATGCACTAGTCCTCAACAACTAAAAGACATGCCAGTCAAAAACAAGAAGCAGATCATTTGTGAGGAAAGCAATCACTTTTTTTCTTTTTTTTTAAATCAAAATAAAACTGAATACCTCAATATTGCAATAAATCAAGGCCGACACAAACAGCCATTCAAGTCTCAGTAAAGCTCAAGTGCTCAAAAAGGGCATAAATAAAAAAACCTCTTTCAAAAAGGTCTTTTCAATATAAAGGATGAATAAAATAATGCTAAGTAAATTGAAATAGTCACTGGATGTCATCGGCCTCATCACCGACTGCAGACATGTCCTTATCTCATAAATGAAACACCTTTGATTCAGCAACTACTTGTTAATGCACTCACATTTACTTAAAATGTCGTGTTGACAAGTTTCGGTGAGTAAGGGCAAAACGCACAAGTTATAGTACCTTCAATGCCCTGTAGATGGCGATATCGCTTCTTCTGAAGCAGAAATAAACTGCGGCAGAAAAAGTTAAGTGTCACGCAAAATGTAATGAGTAGTTGCATGTCTCATCCCAAATGTGTTGGAGTACATATACTTATTCAAAAATGTTGTCAAGTAGAGAATAAAAGTTGCTCATATCTTTTATACTCAGTCAAACTACAAATTAACCAAAAAGATAATTAAGTAGGTACAGTAGCTAATTACATTTACTCAAATACTTTACACAACTGCTTTTTTCCCAGGGTTATGAAACTCTGCACTGCGGTGCCAAACTTGTACAGTGTAAAACAATGCAGTGTTAGAATATCATGGTAATGTTAGAATATCAAAAGAAAATGTTCAATAAAGTCGTTATTTTTGTTCTGTTTTTGTAGTATTTTCGTCGCTTCATAACTTTAAGGTTGAACCACTGCAGTCACGTAGACTATTTTGACAATGTCTTTCGTACCTTTCTGGACCTTGAAAGAGTTAACCCTCTACACTGTCAAAAATTACCGTGATTTTAACAGTAAAAGACTGTAAAAATGCTGCGGTGAAAAACTGTTAATTGGTTTACAGAAAGTTTCCATACTATATACGGTGAATAACTGTAATAGATCTAATGGTACATTTAATGTAATTTTACGGTAAAATACCGTTAAATTCACAGTTTTTGAAAGTGAAAAATAACAATTCATTGTAAAATTTACAGTGAAAAACCGTAAATTGACATTCCCACAATTCCCTGCGTGACACTTCACATTTGATATATTTTTGTTGAAATAACTCTGTTTCTTCTTAGTTTTTCTCATTTTTTTCTAATCAGTTATGTACATTAGGGTTTTATGTTACATCTAATGTTGTTAAATTAATGTTTATTGCATTTTTAAAATTTCATGCATGTTACCATGATGGTGTTTAGTGTGTGTGAGAATGACACTGTGTGCTCCTTCTGTATATTAGTATTGTTCTTCTCAGCTTGTGGAAAAGCTGCTTGTGATGAACTTTGATTCATCATGTGACTCTCATCACCACTGTGTTTGGTGACTGTCAGTGTATTATAAAGATACAAAACAGATATTAGTACTTCATTAGGTTGGTAAATTAACATTATATCAGTTAATGAAATATGTTATTTTACTGTAAATTTTACTGGGATTTTTTTTACAGTGTACTGAAATCCAATGTTAAATATACATATTTAAAATGTAAAATTCACATGTAACTCCGTAAGTATGTTTACGGTTTGATGTCATTTTTACAGTATTGTTCTGGTAACCACAGCTGCCGGTATTTTTCCGTAGAAACAACGGGATTTTTTTTACAGTGTACCGCATAATGTTGCCATATGGCAACATACACTTTGTGTTCATTTCCTTGCCACTGTCTCTTTAAGAGAACATTCTCATTTTTTTTGTTGGTAAGAGAAGACCTTAGTTTAGCCAATGATGTGCTTTGGTTAAGTCACATGACATGCCATTTTTTTCTGTGGCGCGATTTTCTGACAGACTGCCGTCTCTTGTATGTAGTTGCTGAAAGCAAATTAAAACGTCAGTAACAAACAAGGACCCGCCCATGTCACATTCACAAAAAAATTGTTAACTTCATCAAAGTTTTTATGAAATTAGTTTTTGGTAAATCGATAAAATGTCTGTGTTGCCATATGGCAACACTGCGCAATAATGGAATGACATTATTATAATAGGTTAGATAGCTAGCAAAGGCCAGCTGCAGTCTGTTAAGCTATAACAATAAAAACATTAATGCTAATATAATGTTGATTAGTCATATGTTAAGGACTGCCATGACATTTGAATTATGGATTAAATCAACATCGGAGACCTGCCACCACAGCCAGTATACTGGCCCAGACCAACCACTGGCCTACCATTGTGTCTCAAAAAGGCAGGTGCAAGTGGCTGTAAGTGTATTGTTAGGGTAAAGTGCACCAAATGTGATGTGTACATGTGTCTCACCTCTGAAAAAAAATGCTTTTTGAAGTTTCATACAGAAAAAAGGTGACAATAAAAGAAACAAACAATAACATCATGGTTTTCTGTAAAGCTTATTTGAAACAACCTGTATTGTGAAAAGCACTATACAAATAAATTTCACTTCACTTGACAAAGTGTGTGTGTGTCTCTGTGTGTGTTCACACGTGCATCTGTGTATCCTTGTGTGTGTGTGTAAGACAGTTCAGGATGCATTTGTTTTGCTGCCAAAGCATTCCCAGTCCTTGTGAGGAGAAAAAAAAAAAAAACATGGGTCTGCAACACCTGAATGCAATTCCTCAGATTGCAGATGATATAAGCAGAACATTTTCATGCCAGTGGAAATGTGAGCTCTCACCAGCTGGCTTGGCCAGACCTTAGCCTCCAAATTCTATCCATCTGTTAGCTGACTCCCATGCCGCACTTCAAGGGCTCCTTCTGGGGAGTGTGGGACACTGTGAAGAGCAGGAGAGAGGCCGTCCTGATCTGGTTTTGATCTGGACTGAAGGAAAAGAGAGAAAGCCTAACTTTGGCATTGCACAGCCTCATCGCAACATGCATGCAGCCTGAAGTCATATCAGAATTATAGTATTTATGTGATGAGCGCACATGAACTCCACCACAAAGTCGTAATTACGCTGCTTTCAAGTCCTTCTGGGAAGTTCCTACTAACAAGTTCGGAAGTTGTAATTATGATGTGATTTAATTTCAAGTGATTTTAGTAGGAATACAATGTATTTGCTGAGCCATTTCATTTTTCTCTCTCTGTTTCACTTCAAGACAAACACATTAAGTTTTTAGCGCTAACGCAATAAAATGAAGAGCAAATATTGCACATTAAATGTGTAACCGATGTGTTTAACTCCTCTCATGCTGCCTGTCAGCTCAGCTGGCTAAATGAGTAGCTTTAGTGCTTTTCTTCATCAACAGATATAAGAATTTTATAATACAGTATGTATGTCACACACTTAATGAGCATCCTTTGGTCTTGGTATTATTGCACATCAGTAAGTGAAAAAGAAAAAGAAATGACCAACATTTTATTTGACTACAGTCACACAACACAAATCAATGTTTTAATAAGACTCCAAAACCTATAATCAGGAGCTTCCCAGTAGGATTAATAAACATTCCTCTCTATGTCTTCACCTTGAGAGGCCATGGCAGGTGTAGAGAAGGTCAGCAGACCTCTGGTTCTTCACAGAAGATGACATTTGTTCTGCGGCAGCTGCAGGAAGACTGTATAGATGTTCAAACGCACAGAATAAAGTGAACAAACAGGGGTTTCACTTTCTTGATTTCTGTGACAATCTGTTTCCACAGAATTTCTGTATGTCCTTACTACTAAAGTTTTCAGTATTGTGGCACACTCTAAAAAGTAATTCAGGGGACCTGTTACCACAACTTAAATAAATGCATGGTTGCAAGTTAAAAATTCTAATTTATTGTTTTAATTAAACCTTTTAAGTTGCAAACATTATTTTGCAAAGTTTTGTTAACATAATAATGTTGATCATACAAATTTAAACTCAAATTTCTGTTAATTGGATTTTTTTTTTTTTAAAGAGAAAAAAGAAAAGAAAAAGAGAAAAAAATGGTTGTAGTAAGGAGAATAAATAAGGATAATAAATGTTGAAATTAAGTCTTAATTTATTTGTTATTAGTGAAGGAAAAGACCTGTT
Organism: Megalobrama amblycephala; assembly: GCF_018812025.1. NCBI lineage: Eukaryota > Metazoa > Chordata > Actinopteri > Cypriniformes > Xenocyprididae > Megalobrama > Megalobrama amblycephala. Next base: position 23,338,202 of record NC_063053.1, on the reverse strand, counting down.
AGTGTTTAATGCTGTTATTTTTGACATTTAAAAGAGTTTCTGTAATGTTTAAGTTTTTGTGGTTACCATTGTGCTGCACTGTAAAAAAATTCAATATGTATCTAAAAATCAAGTCAAGTTTAAGGCAACAAGCTTCAGGAGATTTTTGAGTTTTCTTAACTTATTGTATAACAAGTTCAATTTACAACAAGTTGAGAATGAGACAACTCAAAAATCTCCTGAAGCTGGTTGCCTTAAACTTTTAAGTTTTCTCAACTTTTGATTTTTTGATACATAAAGGTAAACACAAAACTGACTCTATAAGCAATGACTGCGCTTAATGCCAGTTACAAGTAATGTCTTGCTTGTTCATTTAATAATAAACATGTTAAATACGTTATGTTAGCATGTGCTATGATAGCTGTTGATTTGAACTGAAATAGATCATATTAATTGGTTCCAGGGCTACAACTCTAGTACTGTAGTTGGAGCGACTTAATTTTTTGAGTAATCAACGTAATTTGTGTTTATGCTACAAATTATCAAGTTAATAATTAATTAATAGATTTTAAGTTTAATTTTAAATATCTCAGAATTAGATTAATTTCAAATATCTAATACACTGACGTTCAAAAGTTTCAGGTAAGTATGATTTTTATTATTAAGAAATTAATAGGATGACTTAAATAGATGACAGTAAAGACAAAAATCTATTTAATTTTAATAAATGCTGTTATTTTGAATTTTCTATCAAAAAATGGTGAAAAAAATATAAAAGTGTATTTTTATAAAACATAAATGTTTTATATACATACATATATATATATATATATATATATATATTTTTTTTTTTTTTTTTTTTTTTTACACAAAAATACTAAGCAGTACAACCGTTTACAACTGTAATAATTATATGAAATATTTCTTGAGCAGCAAAAAAGAAATAAATTATTTTTTATTATTATTATTATTCTTGGCCATCAGAGAAATAAATTAATTTAAAAATATTTTACAATATTTTTGATTAAATAAATGCAGCCTTGGTGAGCATGAGAGACTTCTTTGAAAAACATAAAATCTTGCCAACCCCCAAACTTTTGAACAGTAGTGTATTTAATACATTTTGTTAATAAACACAATTTTTAAATTTTTAAACGCAACGGTTGGGTTTGTCTATATTTGACCCAAACATGGGTTGAAACAACCCAGCATTTTTTAGAATGAAGGATTAAAATTTAGCAGTCAGGTCAAAAAGAATCAGGGGAAAAATATATTAATTATATATATTAATATAATAATATATATTCCTTCCAGTTCATTCAAACAGATAATGGAAGATCAACCAAGTCGAACTCATTGCATTGTGGGATACAGTATTGTGCGCAGTGTGCTCTGTTATACTGCACATTTTGACAAACACAGCAAGCCATGCATTAATAAAATGTGCATACTGTGCCTAGTATACATACTATTTAAAGTCAAAATAGTACAAATAGCAGTATGTTATTCTGAACATACTGTAGCCACTGTTTGGTGAAACAAATCTTCTTAAATGTACAGTAGCTACTCAAACTTGCGTGAGACAGAGAACAGGAAATGTTATGTGAGGACATGAAGACGTTTCATTCATCCATTCTGATTTACAGTCATAATAATAATAATGCTCTCTCTCTTTCGCTCTAAAATGTAATCTCATTTGTGGCGTCTGGCTGTTCCTACGTGTCAGGCCACAACAAAGCCCACTGTTTCCTATAGATTTATGACAGAAGGAGAATTTGCCATGAAAGAGCATTTCTTTCCTGACCTGGTTCTGGGAGTCAGTAAATGATGAAGCCCATGTGTGTTGGGTTGTATAGTTTTGTGTTTTTTTTTCCAGTAGTGAGCAGCAGCAGAAGTGGGTTCTCCACACAGCCAACAGTATGAACTGTGTGCACTACTTGACTTTGCTGTGGAGGCGTGACGGTGGAGGAAATGTCAGTGCATTCATGACCTTGCAGTGCACACAGACACCACCTGTGTAGGACACACTGCGTGCTTGGCTCCAAATCATCATAGAAAGTCATTTATCTTGACACTGTTACATGGATTAAGTATAACATAATATGGAAAATGATGCCTAAGGAACAGGGATCAACAGATCTAACACTGTGTATTCAGACCCAATGTTTTCACATTTTTCTGTCCTCACTGAACAGCGATACAGCACAAAGTCGGGGTTGCACCGCCTAATCGACCAGTTGACTAATCGACTTTAATGATTTTCCATGACGTCGACGAGTCACATGGCCTATAGATGGCGCAACAGAATAAGAAATCTTTGAAGTCAACATTTACACTCCGTATCTATTCTCACGTAGCCAGAGCTTCAGACTGACAGCAGAAGGTCTGGACTCTATCGCAGCTTTCATTGGCCAAGGACCGCCCAAGAGGACGTTTGACTGACATGTAACGCAACCAATCACAGATTGTGTCAAAGCAGCGTTACATTGATAACTGGTATATATTTTTGGCTGCACAGCAGCTCTTAAAGAATAGTGTCAATGCAGGCAGATCAAAGCACTGTTGAATATCAAATGTCAAGTCAAATGTCAAGTGTCCCCAACTAAGCAAGCCAAAGGCGACAGCGGCAAGGAACCCAAACTCCAACAGGTGACATCAGGTGGCAAACAAGTGGCAAATAGGTATTAAAATTGAGAAAAAAAACCTTGGGAGAAACCAGGCTTAGTCGGGGGGCCAGTTCTCCTCTGGCGAAAAATCTAAAGTCGATAGCCCTACAATAACAGACCGGCGTGCATCTAATAAATTATTCATTCAGGAACATTGTGCAAGTTTTACAGCAACAATGGAGCTGCGAACTTCACATACTTTTGAAAATCCAGCATTTAGTTGATCCTGGTAAGTGTTCGTTGTCACAGTTATAGCACTCTTCTTCCACAAGGTGGTTTGGCATCACAGCATTTGTTTCCAGGCGGACCGTTAAAGAACGCGACACACATGTCTCTCTGACATCTTGTAGAATTCAAACAACCAATGACGACTTCGAAAATCCTGAACTGTTTCCAGTTAAGTGTGCCATATGCATCCGACGTTCAACCATCGGTCCGTGGGCGTGACGTCTGAGGCTTAGACTACTCCATATCCAACAATAAATGAGGGTAACACTTTAGAATACTGATCCTTCATTAATGAGTAACTACACAGGAACAAATTAGTAATGCATTATTAAAACTCTAGTAACTACTATTAACTAATAAGAAACTCTGATTAATGAATTAGTAAGTAATAGTACTCAATTGAATGTGGTAGTTCACTATTAGCTAATCAGTAACTGCTATTTTTTCATATCTCCCAGAGAACTGCAAAGAACTACTATATACAGGTTCATAATTAATGTGAATAATGCATAATGTATAATTCATTCTAAAGCAAAGATCATGGTAACCCACTAGTAATGACTGAAGTATTACCAAATCCTCCAGAAGGAATCACTAATTATTTGGATCAGTATTCTAAAGTGAAAAACATGATAACTCTCTAGTAACTACTGGAGTCATTGTAAACTTTTGAGGTTTTATACAGTTTTGTACAGTTTTCTACAATAATTCCTTCTGATGTACACTTAAGTAATAGGTTGTTTGCACATGACGTCACAGCAGCAGCGTGAATGAGTCTGGAGGGCAGGGAGTGATCAAAAACTCAAAATTTGTATGTTTTGCTTCATTTATGGTTGCTCAAATCGATAAAATCGAGAACCCAGAATATCATTTACACAATGTTGATCTGGTTACCATGAGAACAGTGTCACGCGCTGCTGCTTCAGCCATCATATGGTAGAAAATGCCCAAATAAATAAATGTTTAACAAGCTGACAGAAGTCGATTCAACAACAAAGACAGCACTTTAAAAAACACTCAGCTATGTGATAATTTTATTGAGTGATAGGGAGTGGCTTAAATCAGTGACATTATTAGATTTGATATACGGCGTCTCCCCGTCACCTCCTCAACCTGCTTCCCTTAGTGTGTTTTTACACATATAAAAGGCAACAATTGTATTACACCGTCCAGTTTTTTCCCTGAACGATGATGTGAGCTCCTGTTGCAATTCTCGATTCAGCATAAATGATCTACAATGGTGACATTTTTCACAATCACGACAGAAAATCAAAAATACTGCCCTAAATTCACTAGCAGAAAGGCAGCGCGATATAAACAAACCCAGATTAGACCTGAACGCGGCGTGACGGCAGCCTTACATTGTCTATATCTACCTCCTCGATGACAATCAAGTCTTCCAATTCTGTGGAAAAGTCGCTCATCTTCATAACATAAAGATCTCGTCCAACATATCTTGTGATTTTCTGTTTATACCTTTCTAAACCAGCACAGAATGGACTTTTCTCCGTCTCTTCCATTCTAATTTTCACTGCTTGCCCTCCACCGTTATTTCGCGCGTCACCAGAACCACGTGATTGCAAACAACCTATTACTCGTGGTTTACTATGATCTTCACTTTAGAATACTGATACAAATAATTAGTAGTTCTTTTAGAAGAATGTAGTAACACTTGAGTAATTATTAATCGGTTACCATGATCTTCACTTTAGAATACTGATCCAAATAATCAGTAGTTCCTTTAGAATTATGTAGTAACTCTTGAATCATTACTATCCAATACTTTACAAAAACCTCAAAAGTTTACGATGACTCCAGTAGTTACTAGAGAGTTATTGTTACAGTTAGCTGTGTAGGAACACACACGACAAGGAATATAAGTTCAAGAGTCAGACTTTACTAGGCAATCCAATAGAACATACAGGAACAAAGGTTACACACACTAACAACGTAAGATAACCGACAACACAAGTGAGTGAGGTGACTGTTTATAAAGGAAGTCCAGATGAGTGATAATGATGGCGAGTGTCTTCAGGTGCGGGTGATGACGATGACGTGCAGGTGCAGAACAGAAGGGATGCTGGGAAACGTAGTGCAGGAACCGGTGACTGTAACAGTTATCAAGTTTCTCACTTTATAATACTGATCCAAATAATTAGGGATTCCTTCTGGAGGATTTGGTAATACTTCAGTCATTACTAGTGGGTTACCATGATCTTCACTTTACCATGATCTTTCACATTTCCAGCATCTGGATGCTCAATATTGTTCAGGTGAATGCACGCTTTAAACAGCTTATAAGTTAATCATCGTTCTAAACTAATGCGCTGTTACATTGTAACGCACACACACACAAACGGTAGCACGCACATCACGCGCAGATCGCAGTCACACAGAAACATTCAGTAGTGCAGAAATGTATTGTCAACACTGTTCTGTGATTTATCAATAAAATAGCTTAGAAACTGAAAAGTTCTAGCGTATATTTCTTAGTTACTAAAACCCACAGCTTCACTATTATAGGTAGAATTTTTTCACACGAAATCACGCTCTCACTAATGCGTTCATATAAATGTATCTTTACTGTGCTTTGAAGAGTTTATTTGCAAAAACAGTTAACTCCATTTTTATTAATTCTCACAAATCACGTTTTTGTATTGTGCATTCCAAATAATATCAATCAAACTGCAGTTGGGTTGTTTTGATTAAGTAATAATAACTCTAAAAAAATACAGGTAAATTAAAAAATTAAAGTTCATTGAAAGTATGTTATATATATATATATATATATATATATATATATATATATATATATATATATATATATATATATATATATATATATATATGTAACGACTGGGAGACTCAGGCAGGGGATCCAAATGCAGCGTTTATTAAAGATAAGCGTCGTCGTACAAGCAGGGTAAACCAGGGGCAAACAGGAACAGCAGAGGGTAGACAGAATCGTAATCCAGGTACAGGCAGAGGTCAGAACGGGCAGATAACATTCACAGGTCGGTAAACAAAGCAAGGGTCAGAGGTAGGCAGCACAGGATCATGAAACAGACAACAGGCAGGAACGGTAACACAGGACAGGCAGACAAGGAATAACGCTTAGAAATGACACACTGGGTAATCAAGACTTCGCGATTAGATGGTGTGAGTGAGAGTCCTTTTATAGTCCAGGTAACAAGCTGCAGCTGGGTGTGGTGATTAGTGAGGAGTGTGTGCATGGCTGTATGTGGCGACAGGTGATTGGTGTGGAGTGAACATGTGACTGACAAGGAGAATTGTGGGAAGTGTAGTCCGGGGAGTGACAGGAACAGACGGTGATCATGACATAACGCCCCCCTCCCGGAAGGCGCGTCCTCGCGGCGTAGATGACACCAATAGGGAGGGGGGGTGGGTGCATTGGAGCTCTAGTAGCGGACAGGAACGGATTCTCCAATGCAGGTTCCAGGACCGCCATGGCGGGTCAGGTGCTACGGGCGGCCATGGCGGGTCAGGTGCTACGGGCGGCCATGGCGGGTCAGGTGCCACGGGCGGCCACGGCGGGTCAGGTGCCACGGGCGGCCACGGCGGGTCAGGTGCCACGGGCGGCCACGGCGGGTCAGGTGCCACGGGCGGCCACGGCGGGTCAGGTGCCACGGGCGGCCACGGCGGGTCAGGTGACTCAGGCGGCCACGGCAGGTCAGGTGGCTTGGGCAGCCACGGCGAGACAGAGTCCGTGAATGACCACGGCGGGTCAGAGTTCATTAGTGGCCAAAATAGTTCAAAGGCCGATGACGGCAGTGGCCGAGCAGGGTCCCCACCCACAAGCTTCCCACCCCTGGGTATACTGCCCCCCCCAAAAAGTTCTTGGGGATTTCCACGGGGTCCATAGCAGGTTCGTGGACAGAAGGCCTGGATGGCGACAGCAGGGCAAAATGCTTGGGCGGCGGCAGCGGCAGGGCAGGCAGCCTGGGCGGCGGCGGTAGGCCTGGCCAAGGGAACTCAGTGGCCATATCGGGGAGAGCGGACAGCTCAGTGACGGCAGCAGGTTCAGGCTGGGGCTGCTCTGGGACGATAGCGAGCTGCTCGGGCTGCTCTGGGACGACAGCGAGCAGCTCGGGCTGCTCCGGGACGGCAGCGGGCTCGGGCTGCTCCGGGACTGCAGCGGGCTCGGGCTGCTCCGGGACGGCAGCGGGCTCGGGCTGCTCCGGGACGGCAGCGGGCTCGGGCTGCTCCGGGACGGCAGCGGGCTCGGGCTGCTCCGGGACGGCAGCGGGCTCGGGCTGCTCCGGGACGGCAGCGGGCTCGGGCTGCTCCGGGACTGCAGCGGGCTCGGGCTGCTCAGGGACTGCAGCGGGCTCGGGTCGCTCCGGGACTGCAGCGGGCTCGGGTCGCTCCGGGACTGCAGCGGGCTCAGGCTGGCAAACTGGTCCATGGTCAAAGAAGCCTGAGTGCATCCTCCAGGCCCGCAAAACAGCCAGAACATAGAATGTGAGCACAGCCCTTCTGGCCATGACGGGACTGACAGGAAGCGCATGCGGGGCTGGAGCAGACTCACTGGCTGGAGCGGATTCTGGAGCGGACTCACTGGCTGGAGCGGATTCTGGAACGGACTCACTGGCTGGAGCGGATTCTGGAACGGACTCAATGGCTGGAACGCCCCCTGCATCCTTGAGCAACGCAGGGGCGGCCATCTTGCCCGTGGGCACTGGCAAAGCAGCCATCTTGTCCATAGCGTCCAGGGCGCTTGAGTGCGTTGAAACAGGCGAGCTTGAGTGCGTTGAAACAGACGAGCTTGAGTGCGTTGAAACAGACGAGCTTGAGTGCGTTGAAACAGACGAGCTTGAGTGCGTTGAAACAGACGAGCTTGAGTGCGTTGAAACAGACGCGCTTGAGAGCGTTGAAACAGACGCGCTTGAGAGCGTTGAAACAGACGCGCTTGAGAGCGTTGAAACAGACGCGCTTGAGAGCGTTGAAACAGACGCGCTTGAGAGCGTTGAAACAGACGCGCTTGAGAGCGTTGAAACAGATGCCCTTGAGAGCGTTGAAACAGACGAGCTTGAGTGCGTTGAAACAGACGAGCTTGAGTGCGCTGAAACAGACGGGCTTGAGAGCGACGCGGCCGGCTGATGCTTAGGAATGCCCGCCGCTCGGGCAGAAGTCAGCGGTTGATCAGCCACACTGGAACGCAGCCCTCTCGGCTCCCTGACTGATCTGGAGGTAACGTGACATTGCGCTGGGTGATCAACGAAGGCGTGACGTTGCTCTGGGAAATCAGCGGCGACGTGACATTGCTCTGGGTGATCAACGAAGGCGTGACATTGCTCTGGGTGATCAACGAAGGCGCGACGTTGCTCTGGGCGATCAGCGGCGACATGACTCGTTGTAGTGACCGTCATTTTGTGTGTGTTCTCGGGCTTGGCAGCCATTACGGGATTCTCCGTGGTGTCGGAATCCTCTGCGACACCCACAGTGAAAGTTGAACCAACTGCAAGCAAGGCAAAGTCCAGGAATTCTAGGAACGATCCGCGGGGACCATTGGTGAGTACGTAGTCCTTTAGTGGTTCGTTTAATCCGTAAGCAAAAAAGTCAATGAGGGCACAGTCCGGCAGATCAGACAGATAAGCAATATCAAAAAAGTTCTGAATGTGCACCTCGAGGGTACGGGTACCTTGGCGTAGGCTGACCAGTTGCATTGCTGGGTCCATGTTGCGACAGGAAAGACGCTCACCGAAGCTGCTGGATCTGGTTGTGGCGAAGTCTTCTGTAACGACTGGAGACTCAGGCAGGGGATCCAAATGCAGCGTTTATTAAAGATAAGCGTCGTCGTACAAGCAGGGTAAACCAGGGGCAAACAGGAACAGCAGAGGGTAGACAGAATCGTAATCCAGGTACAGGCAGAGGTCAGAACGGGCAGATAACATTCACAGGTCGGTAAACAAAGCAAGGGTCAGAGGTAGGCAGCACAGGATCATGAAACAGACAACAGGCAGGAACGGTAACACAGGACAGGCAGACAAGGAATAACGCTTAGAAATGACACACTGGGTAATCAAGACTTCGCGATTAGATGGTGTGAGTGAGAGTCCTTTTATAGTCCAGGTAACAAGCTGCAGCTGGGTGTGGTGATTAGTGAGGAGTGTGTGCATGGCTGTATGTGGCGACAGGTGATTGGTGTGGAGTGAACATGTGACTGACAAGGAGAATTGTGGGAAGTGTAGTCCGGGGAGTGACAGGAACAGACGGTGATCATGACAATATATATATTAAAAGTTTGTTTTTTAGCAAAAGCAGATAACTCCAACAGTCGTTTTTTGGCAAAAGCAGCTAACTCCACATTTCATGTTTCAGAGTTAAACAAAACCCAAGTAATTGCTTTTAAAACACACTCAAACACAAGTGTGCACACAAACGCGCATCCCACACCCATCCACTCACTGTGCGCGCGCACACACACACACACATAGATAGGCACACAACAAGTACACTCTCTCTCACACACACATCCACACACGTGCGCGCGCACACACACACACAAACACGCAAACACGCGCGCAAAAGAACAACCAAGGTTTAATAATGTAAGTCGTGTGTGGTGTTCAAGGACTTACAGGAGTCGAAATTATCACTTTTAGTGAGCTTTGACAAAACTTCCCTCAGCTGGCGCGTCTTTTTGAAGTGACTAGAAGCCTTGTCACCTGACCTGAATACTGCGCGCTGATTCGCTAAAACTGATTTATCGGTTTCTGTACCCAAACAACAAGGGCGCTTGTCGGCTTCTGCTGTAAAACGTGAACTTGCGATGCCTGACAGTGGACAATACCGGCTTTTCTGACCAAATGGATTTAGGGTACCGAACGTGCTATATATGGAGAATAATGCACAGCACTTAGTTCATTTTTTTTTTAAATGGCGTTTTTAAATCGGTTTTTGCAGATGAACTCTTCTACTTTATCTGTATCTCATTTAGAACAAGCAGAAATCCGTGAGAAATATAAAGACCCAAACACAAAAGAACTGACAAAAATAAGCTGTTTTTATAGGAGCAATAGCCTTGTGGGCAGAGCAGTCATTTGCCATAGCTGTGCACAATGCAATCCGCATTCGAGTCTCAGCTCGAGGTTCGGGCTTATTTGTTCATTAATATAGTCATCGGCGACTAGTCAATGATGACTCGACTTTAATCACATAAATGTCAACTTTAAAAAATCTGAAGTTTTTTTTTTTTTTTTAACTCCTAGCACAGAGCAACAAAATCACAGCCATTCAGAACATATTTTGTTTAATGCAGATTTGTGGAGGAGGATTTAAAATTTCACGGTGGGCAGTGCTACCCACCACAATGAGAAGAAAATACAAGTGACTGACAAATGTCCTAATAGATGTGGGTTTTTTTATTATTTATTATAGCGCCTTATACAATACAGATTGCTTCAAAACAGATTCACATTAATAACCAGGAAAATAACAGTATAGGCTAATGTTAAAGTCACCATGAAATAAAAATTCATATTTTCTATAGAACATTGCAGTATTTATTATAAATTATGTATCTGTTCACATCATTATTTTTATTTATTTTTTATTCATATGCCCTTGTAATCTTTAATCAAAATAGCTTCCCCTCCCTCTTGCAGAGACGGCTCTTCTCTGATGATGTGTTTACTGGTGTGAGGGCGGGGAAACCTGCCACTCACATTAGATCAACCAATAGCAAATAACAACGATCCAACAATCCAATCAATTTTTGATGGACAAAATCAAGTCCCGCCCTACATATTTTCTTGTTCGAGAAGCCGTTTTACTGGGATATACGTCACAATAGGGAAAAAAGGCTTAAATTCTGTTTCTTGCTGACTTTATTGTTAAAAAAATCCTCAATCACGAAATATATTCAATTTCAGCTGTCAAGCAGATCTACAGAAGATAATAGTGTCATTATTCAGCTTCGATGGTGCAGAGTCTATCGAATATGAAACAAGTTTAATTCAGCTAACAGCAAATTCTGTCATTATTTAACTCAAGTCAGTTCAATGTTGATTCATTTCAGTTCAATGACAGTTCAATGTTGCAAAGTTAGTGTCATTATCCAGCTTAATTCAGGTCAGTGCAGTTAAATCAATAATATTACTGAATATTTATTGTCTTTTGAATCGTTTTAAAGCTTTATCCTGTGGCTCCTGGTTACGATGCAGTAGTAGACACAGTATATAATAATCAGAGGGTTGGTCATCTAATAATCAGGTGAATTTCACAAAAACATGTCTTGGTCACATTACACAACAAAGTTAAAAGCAAGAAATTATATTTTGCATTAAGAAAATTAAGCCTATGTTTAGGGCAATTAAGTATAAATAAGATGTAGATTATACATAATTACTTTTTTTACATTACGGTAATGAGAATGTTTTTTTTTTTCATTATGGTAATGAGAATTGCTGGGGGGAAATCTGCATAATTATCATGAAAATAATCTCACAAAATTTTTTTTAAAAAGTAATGATATTATTTAAACTGTATATATACTTAAATAGCCTTAATGTTTCTTTTTGTTTGTTTTGTTTTTTTAATTAATTAATTTATTTATATATTAGTGTGTATGTTCTTGATAAGATTCATGAGATTGCCCAATCTTCTTTTGTGTGAGTAAATCATGAAAGAGCTTTCATTTTTGGATGAACTATCCCTTTAAGTTAAAGGTTTGGCAGGGAAAGATGTTGAATATTAGTTGAATGTTAAGAGTTAAATGTCCACTAAACTCCATTTTAATCACTCCTGCAGTTATAATTGCAGTGAGATCATCCAATGAACTTTCAGAAAATTACACCTAATGCTCGCCATCAACAATGTTTTGTCAGGGAACCTATTTAACTGGTTTTAATTTAAATTAAAAAATGTAATAACAATACTGAACAAACAATGAATACATTAAGATATGGTAATAAGACATTTCTAATATGTAAATATGCAGAGACAACTAAACCATTTGTAAGTTAACTTCGTAAAAACTTTGGGTAACACTTTAGAATAACTCACGCTATGAAGCATTAGTTAAGCATTAGTAAATAGTTAATTCATCATTTATAAAGCATTAATAGACATTAGTATGCAGTTTATAAATACACCTATAAATGCTTTGTTCTTGATTTATAAGCATATATATAATGTGTTTAATAATTGTATTTTCATACTCTTAATGATCAATTTATCATTTCTAAATTATGTATTACATTATTTACAAACCAGTTATTTAGGAGTTGTCAGTGGTTCATGAGATCATTTTAAAAAGTGTAAGTAAATGATTAATAAACAATTTAAATGTACATTTATGCATCTTATTATTTAGATATATAGTAATAGTTACTCAGTGTGTTAATAAATGCTTTATTAACACATATTCCTACTGTATTATGATCATGATTAATTCAGGTAGTTATTAAACATTTCGTAGTTGTCAGTTAACTATTTTTGTGAGCTCATCTAAAGTGAGGACTATTTATGCCTCATAAAGCTGTTATTAAAGGAGATGTAAAGGATACAGAACATAAAAATATTTATTTCAAGAAAAAAAAAAATGAAACTTTACGAAAGGTAACTTGATATAAAATTAAAAGTAAACCTCTGCAATTTCACAGAAAATAAAAATCCCTGTATTCCTCCAGAAAACATCTGATATAAAAATATATTTCTGTAAGGTGTAAACATGGCTGAATAAAAATTTACCAGTGCCAACAATGGCTTACAGGAGTGCCAAAATACAACAAATAATGTTTTTATAAAATAATATTAATGTAATAAAATATTTCACAGTGTCAAAGCTACCTCAGTACAAACTTTAAAACATTAGAGAACAGCAGTGCAGAAGATCACTGAGCCTTTAAATCTCCTTTGTAAAGCTTTACAAGGCATAAACAGTCCTCACTTTAGATGAGCTCACAAAAATAGTTCACTGACCACTTCTAAATGTTTTATAACTACCTGAATTAATCATGAATTACAGTAGGAATATGTATTAATAAAGCATTTATTAACACACTGAGTAACTATTACCATATGTCTAAATAATAAGATGTATAAATGTATGTTTAAATAGTTTATTAATCATCTACTTACATTTCCTAAATGATCTTATTAACCACTGACAACTTCTAAATGTCTGATTTGTAAATAATATAATGCTTAATTTAGAAATGATAAACTGATCATTAATAAAGTATGAAAATACAATTATTAAAGAACAAAGCATTTATATGTGTATTTATAAACTGCTTATTAATACTTTATAAATGATGAATTGACTGTTTACTAATAATGCTTCATAGTGTGTAGTTATTATAAAGTGTTACCACTCATTGGAAATACATGACTATGCTACATTTCAGAAAAACTGCAAAGATGTATCTATACACAGTTTCCAGCTGAAATGAACATTAGAGGGAGAAAAAGAACCAATATATATAGTCACATAGTCACATATTTCCACTGAGCCTGGGTTGGTTTTCAATGTGAATATTATACATTTTTTACAGAAATTTGTTCTGGCTGTGTTACATAAATGAGGTCCATTAATTTTACAATTCGGCTTGGTGCCGCAGAAATTACACACTTCACCTTTAACGTAACAACTGCAACGTGTTTGCTTTTTACAGTGTTTCTAGACCTAATCGCAAACAATGTTCCATATAAAGTATGGTGAGCACAGTGCAGATATACAATCCTGTGTGTGTGTGTGTGTGTGTGTGTGTGTGTGTGTGTGTGTGTGTGTGTGTGTGTGTGTGTGTGTGTGTGTGTGTGTGCGTGCGTGTGTGTGTGTGTGTGAGTGGACAGTGGCAGTGTGAGGTGGATTCCAGTGCACTCAGGGGAGCAGTTAGAGCAGTCACGCTCTCTCACAGCACCACTGAAGCGCTCCCACTGTCTGTTTCACATTAAAGTTTACTCACATAGGACCAGAAGGCACTGCTTTATGAAGGTATAAATTACCCACATAATTACACCATATGTAGCCCTCCCAAAACAACGACAGGCTCAGATGAATATTAAACACCCTTCCAGCCTACTGAAAGATGGATACACTGTCTGTGCGCGTGTGTTCATTATATCCAAGGCCACATATATGTGCGTCATAAACAATGCATCATTGGTTCTGCGGTATAATATCTTATCTTAATTTACTATGTTTCGTGAATCGGTAGGCTTTCATGTAAACATTACATAGGGTGGAACAAAGGCCACCCTTCTGCTAGGCTGATATAAACAATATGATTTAATATACACATTAGGAGTGACGAGTGATTGAGGTTCCAGTTTAATACAGAATCCACGAGAATCACTCAACAGAGTTCAAGGTTTAGCTTGTTCATGTTTGGATTGGGATTCTGAATCCAAATTTCCCAGCCAATGGAATAACAGTGTTTTTTAAACAGTGTAATATTGAGGAAATAACACAGCCTTTTAGATGAAAAGTGGAGCTATAAATAATGTGATGTAAGGAACAGGAAACCCACCGGTGTGTGGAATTAGAGACGTGTAGGAGAAATATGAATGGGAGAAATGATAATATTAATATGACGGCAAGTCCCGCCTTTCAGTTAAAAACCTGCCAACTGCCTTTTTGGATCAGAGCGAAAAATATTCTTCTAGCCTGATTTGAGCTAAAGAGCTAAATGTCCTTTGGGAGACCATTGTTGTCAGATTTTTGTAAAGATTTAAATGATTTTCACATACTTTTATAAAAAAAAAAATATATATGAAGCTCATACAATTGTTAAACATATTTATGTATAAAAAATTGTCAAAACTTCTCAAGAATCTTGTTTTAAGAATATTTCCATTGGAAATCTACACTAAAATACTGATTAAGAGAATGATTTTTGTGGTATATTCCTCTCTCTGCTCATGTCTCTCTCTCTCTCACTCACTTGAGATGCATTTGAGATGGCCTGCTGGTAGGGTCATTAGTTAACATCAAAGAGGCAGATGACGGCCTCCTGTGAGGTGCAGAGAAAGAGCAGAGATTGATTACAGCCACGATTAGCATGAGCAGCACCTTTAAAGGAGCTCAGCCAGGCAACAGGAGCAGAGAAGCTAAAGCTAAACTCGTTCACTTCAGAAGTAGTCATTTGCAGCAGGAAGAAGTTGCTGCACAATGTCCACTGATCTCAGACGACTTTGACAAAATCATTGTAATAATGGCAAACATTTCCAGTTCAACCACTATCTTGTGGAGCTTTTTAATAACTAATGTGGCCCAAACAAAGGTTTGTAAAGTTGACTTAACAAAAAAAAAAAAAAAAAAAAAAAAAAATCTCAAAAAATGCCATTTTTGTATTGTTTAGAGGTGAAAAGTCACCATTATCCAGTAATTGGGTGTTTCTTCAACTATGGTCACTTTTCACTCTGCGGATAAAATGAATACTGTTAAAACACACTTTTCACATATATGTTCTTACTAGTTTTACAAGCATTTTTGGATTAAAATGACTCATTTGTCTTGCTAAAGCTAATTTCATAGCTAGCATTGTACGTATAAATTTTTTGCGTAATATTTAACGTGGACTATATTTCATGACTCAAAATATATCTCAATTTCTTCACTGATATCGTTATTTGATACTTAAGATCATAGTTTCATCAAGTCAAGTCAAGTCACCTTTATTTATATAGCGCTTTTTACAATGTAGATTGTGTCAAAGCAGCTTTACAATGATAACTGGTACGTTATATTGGCTGCACAGCAGCTCTTAAAGAATAGTGTCAATGCAGGCAGATCAAAGCACTGTTGAATATCAAATGTCAAGTGTCCCCAACTAAGCAAGCCAAAGGCGACAGTGCAAGGAACCCAAACTCCAACAATTCATCACAGTTTTTAAAGTTTAATAAGCAATTAGTTCATGGTATTTTAAGAAATTTAAAATTAATAAGTAATAAGTTCATGGTATTTTAAAAAAGACTGTGTCAGTGACCTGGGTAAAACAATAACATATATAGAAAAAATAAAGCAAAAAATAAATGATGAAAGCATGGTTCATCATTGAAAGGAAATATTTCCAGAGCAGGTTTTATGTAAAGCTTTCATATAAAAAAGGAAATGGGAACACTTTATTTCGATAGTCCACTTTAGACATTCTACTAACTAAGTAACTTTGCAACTACATTCAGTTCAATTCACATTTATTTGTATAGCGCTTATCACAATACATGTTGTTTCAAAGCAGCTTAAATACATGTTTCTCCATTGCAATCTGTTATCAGGTAACTGTAATGTCCATATGTCAGAAATGTACAGTTCTACGATAATACAAATCATGTAGTTAGCTAACATCATGAATTCATTTAGACAGAAGCAAAGAGCTCGTTAAAGCTCTTATAACAAGTTGTGATCATAATGATTACAATATGGAAAATTTGGCTAACTACATGTCAACTACCTCTCCTTAGTGTACTAGTAGACTGTTAGGTAAGGGTTTGGGTTAGCAGGATAAGTTGACATGTAGTTGCAAAGTTAATTATAGTCAGTAGATTGTCTGTTGGGACCATCAAAATAAAGTGTTAGCAGATATTAAGCAGACAGTCTACTTATACTCTAATGACTGCTAGTTGACATGGAGTTCCAAAGTTACTTATAGTTAGTAGAATGTCTAAAGTGGACAATCGAAATTGTAACCAATTTAAAAAAAAAAAAAGTTAAAATCTGTTTTAAAGGGGACCTATGCCCCTTATTACAAGATGTAATATAAGTCTCTGATGTCCCCAGAGTGTGTATGTGAAATTTTAGTTCAAAATACCCCACAGATCATTTATTTATAAGCATGTTAAAATTGCACTTTTTGATTGCACGTAGATTTTTTGTTTGTCCCTTTAAACGCAAATGAGCTGGTGCTCCCGGCCCCCTTTCAAGAAGAGGGTGGAGCTTCAAGAGCTAATGCTCTGGCATACTGGCAACAACAAAACAGGACAATCTCACGCACTGAAACTGTCAGAAACTGTCAGTAGCAGTGTTCAGCCTTGTTTCAGAATCAACCTTTATGAAAATACAGCTTTGAAAAGACCCTCGTTTCTGAAGCAGTCCGGTGCAAAATGATTGGCGCAAATGTATAAGACTTTACCGATTTTCTTCAGGACATTTTCTTCAGGACATCTTTCCAGGACATTTTGCTTGTTTGAAGAGACTGCTTTTGAAATATGGAAATTATTAAAAAATGAGTAAGTGGATTTTTACCATTATAGGCTGATTGTTCTCACACACTGTGGACACACATCAGTGTTCAAACACCATATAAAAGAGAAATTTGCATAATAGGTCCCTTTAATACATATAAAACTCTCTGAAATAAATAATTGTTCCTGTATTTCAAGAACTACTTATGTGCCCATTGTTAAATAATGGAATCAGCAGGACAGTTCAGAATGTGTTAATCAACTTAAAATCAAGATTATGTTTTATTTGAAAAAACTGCAGAAATATGACAAAAGGTGCAAAAGTTCCATGTGGGTGGTGTGGTTTAGTGGTTTAGGCTCAACTGAACAGAACTGCCAAAGACATGTGAAATTGCGAGCTGCAATAAGACTGCTTTACTGCAACAAACCTGTTAAGTTTGCCAGCTTAGGGTGCTTTCACACCTGCCTCATTTAGTTCAGTTGAATTGTACCAGAGTTCGTTTCCCCCTTTGGTGCGGTTCGTTTGGGCAGGTGTGAAAGCAGCAATCGCACTCGGGTGCGCACTAAAAGCGGACCAAACAAGCGTACCGAGACCTGCTTGAAGAGGTGGTCTCGGTACGCTTTCAAACGAACTCTGGAGCGGTTCGCTTGAGATGTGAAAGCAATCCGACCCAGTTAACGGACCAACGAACCAAATGACATCATAATTCATAACGGAAAATGCGATATAAAAAGCGGTAGTGTCTGATTCTGTGAGTGAGCACATTATTTACTACAGATGTAAACCAACGAGCGCCGCTGTTGTGTAATTGCACTTCTCCGTGTGAGAATGCTGTCCCGACAAAGCCTTTTTCCTGCTCTGCTTCATTATAAAATGTAGCCTATATAGTCTCTCTCGACACGCTGACAGGTCGCCTACTACACAGCGCTGGGAAACCAGAGACAGACCGAGAGAGAGAAAGAGCGCGCGTTTGAATTTGCCGCAGTATTAATATGAATGTAGTATATAATTTAACAGCGGGAAAGACGGCTACATTTATAAAGTGTTTGCGTGTGTCTCGACAGTTTCAAATAAAGCCACAATAATCTCATGGAGCGAACTTGTCAATCATTATTTTGATGGATGACGCAAAGAAAACTCTGACCAATAAGAGGGCAGTTTTACTCGCATGTGACTTGCCTAAACGCATTTTGGTACGCTTTGAAATGTTGCCATGTGAAAGCGAACCGAACCAAGAAGAAAATGCAACATTGTAACAAATTTAGTCCCTGTTTCGGACCAAAACAAGCGATCCATAGGTGTGAAAACACCCTTAGTGGCATCAAATCTTCAGTCTGAGACATGTGATGGTTCATAAACTAGATATCCACAACCAGCAGACACTCTGATTACAATGTCTACATGTGTTATAAGTGTTCTCTGTCCAAACTCACGAGTCTGTCACATTATTATTATTACTCTTTTTTCATGTAGGTCTATTATTGTGGTACAAACTATTTTAGATAAAACCACCACTGAATGGCACTTAAAAACACAACAAACAGTGATTGGTCTTTTTAAATGTCAGTCAGACAATACCTTCCTGTACAAAGTAGTGGGTGGTTGTTGGTGGTTCTGGTCCAAGCTGCAATGTGGACCAGACTTCATGCCCCTCAAAGGTCTGACAAGTGAGACTAAGTAATGACCAACAAAGCAAGCAAGTCAGGACTGTTTTGTAGAAAAAACCTTAACTTGGAGCTGGGCAAATCCACACATACACTCGTCTCGTCTCCTTCAATCAGTACATTTCCTCTCCCTCTTAGCAGACCAGCGGCATGTCTCTGTGCTGACTCAACCTCTGACATTTCCACCACAGGATTCTGTGTGGTGGCCAAAACATGGGCTGAACAGCAGTGCCTGAATGTTTTGACTCCTCTTTGTTGTTTGTAATGGCACAAAGACACGCACACGCGTTCCACTAGTCCGAATCTGAGCTAAGATTTGTTATGGCACCTGCTTCTACTGTCTAAAGTTTCATTCATAGTGGTTGTGTGCTAATGAAAGACAGCGAGTAATTCTAACATAGTACAGTGATCATATTGTAATACCATGGTACTTTGATAAATACCATGGTACTGAGAGACTACCATATTCCTATCATATTGGAGTAGTTACATGGCACTCCAAGGTAAAAAAAAAAAATAGTGATTTACTATATTAATGTCTAAAAATCATGGTATTGCCAAGGTACCAATTCCAAAAAATGTGGCAATACGTTTAAGGGTACCACATAAGGGAATAATATATGATATCTACATACAGCTGCCTGTTTACTACCTTAATGCTACTTTACTACCTTAATATACAGTTGCCTTCTAGCTGCATCCTAACTGAAGTTAACTTCACAGGGGAACCTACTTACAAATGAATTTATTATTGAATTGGGTAAAATATTTAAGCTTGTATAGTCTAAAATAAGTGGTGTTGGTAACACTTTATTTGAGTGTCCTTATTACATATGTTACATGTACTAACTATTGTCATAAATGCAAATGTATATATATATATACACAGGATTAACATGGGAACTTAATGATAAACAGGTGAACATAATCAGTAACCAAGGGGACTAACTAGGACACGCTAAAGACAAAACTTAAAGGGTAAAACGATGCTGCCAACTCAAGGGACCAAGGCAACGACTGGAGACTGGTAGAATGGGGCAACGTCGAAGTGAGGACCAAGGTAGAACCAGAGGGAAGGAGGATCACTGTGGAGCTGCAGGGGTGTCAGAATTCCACTGCAAAGCCAGGGTGATGATGGTCCAAGGTGGAGCCAGAAGGACGAGGAAGCATAGTGGAGCCTGAGTGATGGCAGACCATGGCTTAGCTCAGGGAGTGCAGAGCCAAGATAAAGCCGACAGGCTGACAGGCCGAGGTGGTGTCATGGGCCTGGAGTCCTGTAGTGAAGCCAGGGGATCTGTCTCGCAGAGCTTAGCCAGTGGAGAGGAGACCAGAGTTGGAGCCGGATACACACAATACCAGCAGGGCAGGTGAGTCTTGAATTTAGATGTAACCAGCAGGGAGAACAGAGATAATCTGGTGGGCAGGTGACTGGGACTTTCATGGGCAGGAACAAGGGTGGGAGCTGGTTCTGTCCATAAGTTGATGAGTCAGAGGTCCTCAGCTGGCTCTTGCGAGACTGACTCCACAGCTCGGACTCCAGGATGGACCTGATGATGGGTCCGGCCTCTAGAACGAACAATGTGGCTGGCTGTAGCCCTGTGATGGAAGGTGGCACTCGCACATGGTCCGTTGGCTCAGGCTCTATATCCGTGATGGGCTCATGTGTCGAATTCATGTCCGTGGCAGAAGATCTGTCTTGTCTGGGACTCTCCGGCCTGAGACGACTTGTCCAGTCTGGAGCGTGGCTGCTGCTGATGAAATATGTGCCTGGGAGTCAGAGAGCGTCGTTCTCAATGACTCCCAAGGTGAGGGAGGATCCACATAGCCACAGTATGTAGTCCACGAACTCGGCAAAGGTACAGTGATTATCCCTCAACAGCAACATCTTGCTGAAGATCTCATCCATCCTGCTCCAGAAGAGATGTTTCAGAGTCTCGTCATCCCAGCGTGCCTCACTGTAGAGTTGCAGACAGCCCTCCGCATATTCATCCAGCGTCCGGCCATTCTGGAGGTAACAGTCCTCTTTTAAATACTTAGTGTTGTTGGTCAGTTTTTCTGTCACATCTATACAGGTGCTAAGGAGATGCATGATGCAGAGGAATCACAGGCAATACTTTTAATAAACAAGGAGTAAATACGCAAGAAAAATCAATACACTAACACCACTTAGCACACGACAAGAACTGACAAAGGACTGAACAGAACAGGGAGTATATTATACACAGGATTAACAGATGAACTTAATGATAAACAGGTGAACGTAATCAGTAACCAAGGAGACTGACTAGGACACACTAAAGACTAAACTGAAAAGGTGAAACATGAAACCAAGACATATGAAAAAAATACAACTAAACAAGATCAAACCCTGGCAACTATAATAATAACAACAGTAAATTATGCATAATTACAAGCAACTAACCCTAAACTAAAACCTAACCCTAATTATATTGCAAGTTCATGTTGTTAATAAATATTACTCTGTACTTAAATGTAAAATTAGACTGCAACAAGGACACCTTGAAATAAAGTATAACCGTGGTGTTCTTTTTTTATAATATCAAAACTTTGTATAAAATGAATTATAAGTGCACAATTTCTCTCACTTCATCCACCATCTAGGATCATTTTTTTATTGAGCTCATGCATAATCATTCTACTAGTTTCTGGAACAGCTTTTACATCTGGCGTATGCCTGTGATGCCTTTAAATGCTGACTTTGTGCAGCTCACTAGGTTCTTTAACATAGCCATCAAAACTGATTACTGATGACAACATATTAATTAATGCCCTTTCCTTCTCCTATTAACCTTTGTCAATATGTTTAATTTAATATGATGGTTTGCTTTTAGACATGTGATCCATCTGTTGGTCGACACAAGCTGACAAATTGAAGGACTTCCTTCTTCTGCATGCATTATTAATAGCAGTGGTAGCAGTAGCTGCTTACTGGAAATGTTAAGAGCTGAAAACACTCTGTGGTGTTAGCCTAAGAACTAATGTTTACACCACTTTACATTGGCACACTCAGACACGAGAAGCAGACTGCCACTGTGGGGAACAAAACCTGAGAGTGCCTTGGCCTCTGTGAGGGTAACAGTGATGGGGTAACACCTCCATCTGCTGAGCAACACCATAAGATCTGCATAGAGCTAATGAGGAGAGTCATTATCTGTCTTTTGCATTGTGACTAATACAACACCCATTTTGTCACTGGTTCTTGGTTGAAAATAATTTTGGTACAAATTTCATGCTTTTGGAATTCATAAAATTTTATATTAAAAAAATGAAAAAAAAAAAAAAAAAACCTAGAATGAAAATTTGCTATTTTTGTGGACACATAAAATATCTGTATCCCCACACCCTTAAATATAAATTATATTGAACTGATATTCTTTGTAGTTAAAAACTTCTGATTCTAATTACCAAAATGTAATATTTAGCTTTTATTGCTAAAAAAAAAAAAACTAAAAAAACTCACACAAAAATCACACAAATCCGTGTTTTAAAATTTATTTAGACATTCTGTTTTGGAAAGAGGGTTGCAAAAATTGGAAACCTCATAAAAAAATAATACAAAATAAATAAAACTGCTCATGTAATATTTAGTTTAAGCTCCAGAGGCTCTGAAGGTTAAGCACCTCTTTTCACTGACCATTTGCTGGAAAATAAAAAAAGTACTTCACTTTTTTGTGTGTCAGGCTCTATTTTGTACCGATTTGAGTAAAATGTTTTTATATAGAAAACATTTTATCTTCCCCTTTAAAAGATGATAACACTTTTTATTTTGCAATCATAAATATTCATATTAATATGGTTAGCTAGGGTTACATTTTTTTTTTTAAGCTAAGGGCCTAGAAACTAAAATAGACTGCTAAAATATCATTTAAAAGCTGCCGCAGCTTGATAGATTCCTTGCCAACCGTCAACAGTCTGCTTTTATTTTAATGAACTATATTACTCTCTGCTGCGTATTGTACCCCCTTACTCATGGTAGAGTAAAATCACTGTAACAGCAAGTGCAATGCTGTACCAGGTGAGGTACCGAGCAAGTCAGAAAAGCCAAACATATGGAGCTGGTTTTGTGACGCAAATGTATATATGCATTAGTTTACAAATCATGCACTATGGTAAAAGTGTTTTGAGGTATTGTGCCACAAACTCTTTTTTAATCAATAATCTGCCACTGTAATCATGATTTGCCTTTCAGCTTTTCTTTTTAATAGTAAGCTTATTTTCAGAAGTCATCAAGCTTGTACACACTGGTCACAGACACAGACACAAAGATTTACCTTTAATTTCCCCAAGCTGATTGCTCACTAAAAACGCCAAAGTCATCATGTTTTCAGGCCATTTTACGTTTGATGTGACATAAAGAAGTGAAATGGCAGAGTTGCTTACTTACTTTTTAATTAGTCTTCCCGCCATCATTGTCTTCATTCAGGCTGATGAGAATGCGCACGAGGCAGGATTTATCATGTGAACCAATCAGATCCAATCAAAGCACGATGGAGGCATTGCCTCCTCTCACATGACTTTCCCCTATTCATTCTCAATTATCCCCCACTAAACCCATCCCACACATTAGGGTATCTGTTTTAACTCAATGGGGACAGAGGAGGCAAGCCTCCCGCTGTAACTTTACCTGCGGGTGTCGCTGTTTGACACTGTCTCTTTATAAAGAATGAGAGACTATAACACTTTTTAATGTCCCATTTTGTAATATTTGCGTTGTTTTAATTTTTTGTAATATTGATTCTTTTCTCGTCAAGTTTTTCGAGGAGACACAGCCTCCCTTCTTTCCTCGGAGGAAACGCCCCTGGTATAGGTATGTAGGTAGTAGGTAGAAGCACTTATTTCCAGTTAGCCTATGTTGCAACTGTAACACACAATCTCTAATCAATTATTGCTTCACGTATCATTTACAAATATACTGTGCTAAATTTGGTTCAGCGATAGTATCAGATGATAAAACAAAGATATTTGGTTATATACATAGTACTGTTTGATTACCATCAAATACATTAGTACTAAAATGGTAGTGTAATTATAGAAGAATATAAAACCATCACGGCAGCGCCCAGATTTTTTATTATTTTACCAGAGAGTTCTGAGAATCCTGCTGATTGTCAGTCCACATCCTGAATCAACAGGAGTTATCAGTGCACACAGGAGCTCATTACTACTAATATATTCTCTACAGATTGAATTTCCCTTGCATTCACACTCCGACACTGACTCTGTCCTGGCATCTGCACCTGCTGCTCACCTGAGACCCACAGTGGGTTCCAGAGGTTGTAACCCGGGAGTGGATAATGTAAACAACCGTCTGAAGAAGGTGTCTCCGCAGGTCTCGGTCAAACAGCTATTGTTGACTTTCTCAGACAGAAAAAGGGACAGAGAGACTATCATAGACTCAAGGGAAGGCCTTGGGGTAACTTTACCTTTTGAGGTTATAATATCTCTTCTGGATGAAATTCAATAAGACAAACTTCTTTGAATTGAAGTGCTGGAGCGAAGCCAGGTCGATAACAATACAGTCGCTAAGGCAGAGAGAGAGAGAGAAATGAAGCTATTAGACTTATCCCTGAGCTTATAACCTACTTCCATAGTTGACACATTTCCCCCCTCGATACCTGAGGCACAAGTACTATGAGGATTAGTGAAGTAGCCAATGCAGTGCAGTGGATCAACACACATAAGGAGGCTGTGACGGAAGCCGACAGCTGACCTTTGCCGAATAAAGCCGTGACAGATATTAAAACTAATATCTCGAGGTTCCTAAAGGATGAAAAACGAAATCCTAGTCGCGTAATGCCAGCCAGACCGGTTCAATTACCTGTTTTTATGTGTTCCTCAATACAGTCCTTTGGGACTTGGGGCGGAAAAAGAGGAGAGCTGCTTCTCAAGACATGATCATGTTTTCAAAAAGTGTCATCTAAGCCGGCAATCCCCTGTCTATTATTCCATTGGAGCGATATAGTCTGCTTAGCACCGTAAATATCCTGTCTGATCAGGGTTTGAAAGGAGCAGGTGAAACGTCAAAGAAACTTGAATATGTTTTGTGTGTGTGTGCGTGTTTTTGTGACATATCAGGACACAAATTTGTATAATGACATGGGTATGACAGGTATTACACGGAGAGGGTGACTTATGAGGACATTATCCCATGTCCCCATTTTTCAAAAGGCTTATAAATCATACAGAATGAGTTTTTTTGAGAAAGTAAAAATGTGCACAGTTTCCTGTGATGGGTAGGTTTAGGTGTAGGGTTGGTGTAGGTCGATAGAAAATACGATTTGTACAGTATAAAAACCATTACGCCTATGGAATGTCCCCACAATTCACAAAAACAAACGTGTGTGTGTGTGTGTGTAGGTGTGTGTGTGTGTGTGTGTGTGTGTGTGTTGAGTTATAATTACTAAGCAGATTTGTGCCTTATAATTAAACGTCACATCTGTGCTGTGGTATTTTTTGTATGAATCAGTAAAACTTTCAAAACATCCTAAAAATAAGACAACTTATAATAATAACAATAATAATAATAAATCCTGAATTATTTATGAATCTTGACAAACTTGCCATGAACATGTCCAGGACATTTTTTACCTCAACATCATAAAAAGAAATAGAAAATGTTGCAAATATATATTATGTTATATTGTGTAAATTGTAAGGTATTTCTACATCATGGTAGTATTTTTATTGTAAAGTAATCCCTAAAATAAATAAACCAAAATAAATGAGTAAACTCAAATAAATGAGAGAATTTGCAATATAATTATAAACTTAATTATGAAAATAATATCCCAATATACATTTTTGATGTTAATATGCAACAGGGGAAAAAATCGATTTACAGCTGGGGAGGAGGTGTTTGGGAGGGAGTCCAGCTGTTAGTCTTATAATGTGTGGGTGGTCCAAGACGAGCATACATACATCACTACCACCACATGATTGATTTACATTAAATCAGGCACAGATCCATGCAACGGGTGTCTAATAGGTCAGCTTTGCTTCACTTTATCACATAAGACCCCATCTCAAAAAAAAAAATGTGCCTGCCAATGCGAAACTAAACCCGCACCAAAACGTTGTGGGGAATACCCTTGTGGAAAAAAGGAACACTTTTTTTGCATAGTTTTAAAAAGAGTAATTATTATGGAAATAATATATTATTATAGAATACTTAAGCATACATTTAGTACATATAAAATATGTTAACTTAAAATGTAATATTGAATAACACACTACAGTTAAAATTATATGTGCTCAACAAATCAAATTAAGTGTACACAGCAAAATATTATTAAAACACAAAAAAATTAAATGTACTTAAATATAAAACTTTAAATTTGGCATTTGTGAACTTTTTAAGTGTCATAAACATAGTCTTGAGAGTGTACTCTATAAGTTAAGGCTGGCTGACACTGAAAGATTTTTAAAATCTTATCAGATTTTCTGATAGGAAAATCTCTCACGGTTAAACCTGACTTTATAGTAAACAAACAAGGTGGTCTACAGGCAAGAAGAAATGGTGATAATAGTGTTTTTGATAATAGTGACACTGCTTTTTACAGATTTGCTGAAAAAAAGGGAAAGGTTTGGAAAGTTGTGTTATGCTTCCATCTTCCGTCAGCTTGACTTTACCTTGGATTGTCGGAAGGGAAGAATTGACCCTTTGCCAAGAGTTTGATTGACAGGCGATCTAACCAATCATAACACCTAATCCGCCATTTTGTCCAACATAGCAATAAGGGAAGTTAGCAGATTAATGTAGGTGGACTTGAAATTGAAAAACGTTGTGTACTGAAGTCTTTCCGCGAATGAAACAACATTCCTTATGATGTTCATTCATGTTTATTTGATGCTGTAAATGAACTAGTAAGAAGAGATGATCAGTTCACGAGCCGCTTGTCTATGTGAACGGTCAGTTGGGCCCAAAATCGGTCCGATAATTTAGTAGTTTTCTTAGTGCCTTTACTTAAGTAGCCTATTTATTTAATTAATTTATATAGTCTGTAATATAGTTTTTAAATATATACTTTTAAGAATTGAAGTACACTACAATGCACATTCAAAACAATTAAGAGCACTTCTTTTTCACAAGGGTACAATGCAGGAAGAATCTAGCCGTTCTAATGTCCTACAATGTCATTTTGCAAAAATGGTTTTAGTTTTTGAGTGGGCACAAGCTGATAATGAGCCGAGTGACCTTCAAAGTAGTTTTTCACTATGAGTAACAGCTGTTTCCATGGGCCGGAACCTCACCACACGACGGAAACACAATGAGATGGGAAATGGCACTGAGAGGACACCTGTTCTTGATAGGGACACAAACAGAGAGAAATTGAATTTAAAGGATTAGTTCACTTCAGAATTAAAGGTGCCATTGAACGTTTTTTTCACAAGATGTAATATAAGTCTAAGGTGTCCCCTGAATGTGTCTGTGAAGTTGCAGCTCAAAATACCCCATAGATTTTTTTAAATAAATTTTTTTAACTGCCTATTTTGAGGCATAATTAGAAATGCGCCGATTCATGCTGCGGCCCCTTTAAATCGCGCACTCTCCACCCCCTCCCGAGCTCTCGACTCTCTGTATCACTGTATAAGCAAAGTTCACACAGCTAATATAACCCTCAAAATGGATCTTTACAAAGTGTTCGTCATGCAGCATGTCTAATCGTGTAATTATGGTATTTATTTGGATGTTTACATTTGATTCTGAATGAGTTTGATGGTGCTCCGTGGCTAAAGCTAACATTACACACTGTTGGAGAGATTTATAAAGAATGAAGTTGTGTTTATGAATTATACAGACTGCAAGTGTTTAAAAATGAAAATAGTGACGGCTCCGTGAATACAGTAAGAAATGATGGTAACTTCAACCACATTTAACAGTACATTAGCAACATGCTAACGAAACATTTAGAAAGACAATTCACAAATATCACTAAAAATATCATGTTATCATGGATCATGTCAGTTATTATCGCTCCATTTGCCATTTTTCACTGTTGTCCTTGCTTACTTACCTAGTCTGATGATTCAGCTGTGCACAGATCCAGACGTTAATACTGGCTGCCCTTGTGTAATGCCTCGATCATGAGCTGGCATATGCAAATATTGGGGGCGTACACCCTGACTGTTACGTAACAGTCAGTGTTATGTTGAGATTCGCCTGTTCTTCGGACGTCTTTTAAACAAATGAGATTTATATAAGAAGGAGGAAAAAATGGAGTTTGAGACTCACTGTATGTCATTTCCATGTACTGAACTCTTGTTATTCAACTATGCCGAGGTAAATTCAATTTTCAATTCGATGGCACCTTTAAAATTTCATCCAAGATGTTTATGTCTTTCTTTCTTCAGTCGGAAAGAAATTAAGGTTTTTGAGGAAAACATTCCTGGATTTTTCTCTATACAGTGAACTTCTCTGGGGTATCAATGGGTTGAAGGTCCAAATTGCAGTTTCAGTGCAGCTTCAAAGGGCTCTACATGATCCCAGATGAAGAATAAGGGTCTTATCTAGAGAAACAATCTGTCATTTTCTAAAAAAAAAAAAATAGAAATTATATACTTTTTAGCCACAAATGCTTGTCTTGCACTGCTCTGTGATGCGCCATGCATTACGTTATCACGTTGGAAAGGTCATGCATGACGTAGGCAAAAGTTGTGCGAACACAGTTTTGAATGATGTATTACTCTTATCTGTATTAGCAAATATGATGGAGTATTTTAAGATGTTTCTGCTGTTATAAGAAAAAATGCCAGTGACCGCTCTGGCGCCTGCATCTCGTGTAGTAAGCGCACACTCCGCACAAACACTTGGTTATGCACCTAATAATGTAGGCTAACATTAGAGCGATCAGCCATGAAAAGTTGCTACTACTTGCATGTTTCAACTGATAACCCATATTTGAGGTCGATAAACGATAGGTGAACGTTTGGATTTCATGCAGAACATAATGTAATTACCCCAAGAATCCACCATTAACGATCTGTCCCTCACTGACTGCGTGATTTCACCATGTTTTTTTTTTTTTTTTCTTTTTTTTTTTTTCTGTGACTTATAAAATTTTGGTCAACTAAGCCTCTTCTAGTCGACTAACGATTAGCTGACTATTAGGGGGCAGCCCTGCATTGAAAACTGCTTGTACATATTTTCTCATCCTTACAAACACAGGTTTAAACAGCAGTTGAAATGGGTGCTTATTGATTTCTGTTGTTCTTATTACAAATGACACATTTTGGCATTATGAAAGTGAACAAAAGCCATTATTACTGTAAGTCTCTTTTTGAAGATTTTCCTTTCGATAACTTCCTGGACACTACAGCCATGTCAGAAACACACACTTTCTCTTGGAAGCTTTCACACTAAAGCATTTAGTGAGGACCAGAGTATGTTTGACATGAGAGTATGGTTGTCGTTGGCATTAACATGGTATTCTGAACTTGGAGGGTAGCAGTGAAACACAACCAAAATCTCTTGAAAAATAGTGCTTCATGTATATGGTTCACAGTTCTCCTCCCGAGTTGTTTTCTAAATGTAGCATAAATAGGCTGCCACTAATGTAATATTCACAGTGGTACTCGTACTGATGACGCAAATGTACTCTGGTTTAGCCCCAAATAATAGAGCGTACAGAAAGAAATCCGCAAGGGGAGAGGGTGGAGTTGAACTTGGGTTTGAACCATGTGTGAAACCAGCCTTGGGACCATCAAATGACCTTATAATTAGAACAAAGCCAATCTGCAAAGACAGATCCTCCTCACCACAACACACTGAAGAATCCATGAGAAGAATGCAGACTGTGAAGAGATTACCCAGTGGCTTAACATATAGCTCATGTCACTGGAGGTCGTGTGGTTAGAGAAACAGCTGAATCAGTAGTCTCCTTTTCTATGCCTGATTATAAAAATACTAAACATTTATCCACCCATGCTAAAGTATTGTGTTTTGATGCTTGGTGTCAATTTCAGGATGAAACATGGAAGCCTAAAGTTGACTACCATCCAAAATGCAAACTGCAAGAAATGCAAAAATAAATGTTTTCATACAAATTTAGACACTTTATTGAATGATTACATAATGTTCAAAAGTTTAGGGTTGGTGATTTTTGGTATTACTTTTATTCGGCAAGGACACATTGCATTGATCAAAAATGGCACTGTGGCAGCAAAGACTTTTACATTGTTGCAAAATATTTAAATTTCAAATAAATACTGCATAAATGCTGAGGATTCCACAAAATATTAAACAGCACAACTGTTTTCAACATTGATAATCATAAGCAAATCATCATATTAGAATGATTTCTGAAGATCATGTGACACTGAAGACTGGAGTAATGAGTAAAATTCAGCTTTGCCATAACAGTAATAAACTGCTTTTTAAAATACATTCAAATATAAAACAGCTATTTTAAATTGCAATAATATTTCACAATATTACTGTTTTTGTTTGTTTGTTTTACCGACCCCAAAGAATAGTGTACAAACCCGATTCCAAAAAAGTTGGGACACTGTACAAATTGTGAATAAAAAAGGAATGCAATAATTTACAAATCTCATAAACTTATATTTTATTCACAATAGAATATAGATAACATATCAAATGTTGAAAGTGAGACATTTTGAAATGTCATGCCAAATATTGGCTCATTTTGGATTTCATGAGAGCTACACATTCCAAAAAAGTTGGGACAGGTAGCAATAAGAGGCCGGAAAAGTTAAATGTACATATAAGGAACAGCTGGAGGACCAATTTGCAACTTATTAGGTCAATTGACAACATGATTGGGTATAAAAAGAGCCTCTCAGAATGGCAGAGTCTCTCAGAAGTCAAGATGGGCAGAGGATCACCAATTCCCCCAATGCTGCAACGAAAAATAGTGGAGCAATATCAGAAAGGAGTATCTCAGAGAAAAATTGCAAAGAGTTTGAAGTTATCATCATCTACAGTGTATAATATCATCCAAAGATTCAGATAATCTGGAACAATCTCTGTGCGTAAGGGTCAAGGCTGGAAAACCATACTGGATGCCTGTGATCTTCGGTCCCTTAGACAGCACTGCATCACATACAGGAATGCTACTGTAATGGAAATCACAACATGGGCTCAGGAATACTTCCAGAAAACATTGTCGGTGAACACAATCCACCGTGCCATTCGCCGTTGCCGGCTAAAACTCTATAGGTCAAAAAAGAAGCCATATCTGAACATGATCCAGAAGCGCAGGTGTTTTCTCTGGGCCAAGGCTCATTTAAAATGGACTGTGGCAAAGTAGAAAACTGTTCTGTGGTCAGACGAATCAAAATTTGAAGTTCTTTTTGGAAAACTGGGACACCATGTCATCTGGACTAAAGAGGACAAGGACAACCCAAGTTGTTATCAGCGCTCAGTTCAGAAGCCTGCATCTCTGATGGTATGGAGTTGCATGAGTGCGTGTGGCATGGGCAGCTTACACATCTGGAAAGGCACCATCAATGCTGAAAGGTATATCCAAGTTCTAGAACAACATATGCTCCCATCCAGACGTCGTCTCTTTCAGGGAAGACCTTGCATTTTCCAACATGACAATGCCAGACCACATACTGCATCAATTACAACATCATGGCTGCGTAGAAGAAGGATCCGAACGAAATGTATTTCCAGTACTGAAATGGCCAGCCTGCAGTCCAGATCTTTCACATATAGAAAACATTTGGCACATCATAAAGAGGAAGATGCGACAAAGAAGACCGAAGACAGTTGAGCAACTAGAAGCCTGTATTAGACAAGAATGGGTGAATATCTTAGACAAGAATTCTGAATAAAATATTGAAATTTGAAACTTCCACATCATTGCATTCTGTTTTTATTCACAATTTGTACAGTGTCCCAACTTTTTTGGAATCGGGTTTGTATGTACAGTAAGGGCTAAATCCATCAAACCAGCAGTCAATTTAAATATAAAAGACCCAAGAAATCAACATTAAATGTCACAAATATTTAGTAACTCAGTGCTGTGCAGAGGAGGCACACAAACAGTCTTCAGCACTTTATGACACAATAGTGTAGGCAAGCCACAGCCTCTTATAAAATAACAGATTGTAACATGTCCATTCTCTCTTTACGAGAGATCCATTTGCACAATCAGTGATAAACATGATTTTACAGGAATAGAGAGAATAAACCTCACTGAAAGCATCTTTTGATAGAGGTTGTGTGAGAGAGTAGAGTTTACCCACATGACAACCGTGCTTTAAGTTTCTCATATGCTTTGATGGGAGAATCAAACAATGTACTCACTTAAAGACAGAGGAGAGGAAGAGAGGGAAAAAAGACTGGCTCACTTGTTTTCAAACCCTGTTACCCTTCCCTCTTAACAGATGTTGTTAATTACACAAGCGTGTTTGACAAAGAGTTCAAATTGCACTGTTTTCAACTCAAACAACTCTCACACAATTATTCTGCCAAGATTAGTGTGCATTGGCATGTCGTTTCATCTCTACTATTGTTTGGTTTGTTATTAGCGGTGGTTTTCTCAGCATGTGTATGTGGAAGGCGGTTCCGTACTGGCCTCATGACGACTAAATATGGTCCCCTGGTCATTTCTGTTCTTTGCAGTGCAGCCATTGAAAGAAACTCCCAATATTGTCCCAAGAGAGTAAGAACTACATTTTACAGATTTTGTTGAAATGCTGCTGTTTTGTAACAGATGCCTAAATCATTATCAGCCAAGACCAGGGGCACGGTCAAGCTCAAACCGGTGCGCAACGTTTTGCTACGGTTTCCGGGTTGAACGGCATGTTTCCTGGAAACGGTGTGCAATGGTGTGCAAAAGGGGTTTGAGATACGTTTTCTCTAGTTTGGTGGGTGTGTCAAAAATGACAGCCCAATCAGCAACAACATGTATATAAACCACGCGGTATTAAAGAGACAGCTCGCACAATGGGTATGAATGTAACATAGAAGTACTATACATATTTATATATTTTGCTATTGTATTTTGGAGTGACACTTTCTTTTCTGACACTAACGTTTCTATTCTCCTCTGATTATATAATGGCAAATATTACAATATCATAGCACAACAATAGTGATCATCAATAATGATAAGCCTAATACTCACAATAAAAATAATAAGGTCATATAGATCATAACACAGTCTCGGAGGTAAGAAGTGGATTATCCTTCATCTGAAATGTTTGTCTTTTCATCCTGAAATGCAAGGCAAATGTTGGATCACAATAATTAGGAACCACAGTTTCCACAAATCCCTTCACTCGATTGGGATGTTCTCTTTTATTCTGGATGGCAAGGGCAGTGACTAATATTGAGCGTATTTTACAGTATTAAACATGTATTTATACTGAATTCTTCAAAAAGAACACAAAGAATGGTCTTCTCAGCTGCCATAGTTGCAACTCTTGCATCATCAGAACAGGGTGTTCAACCAGAGATTGTATATAATAGTGACCATTGGAGAAAGTGTAACGGCTAACGTAATCACGTGCCTATCATGTAATGGCAGTGACATCAGATGCAACATTCCCTAGTCTGCCTTCTCTTAAAAAAATAAATTTTTAATCAAGCTACATATAGTTCCCAACGAAAGTATTGTTTAGTGTAAAACATGCTGAAGATGCATTAAATAATAAGCTATTTCCCCACAAAAGCTGTTTAATCAGCATAGTGAAGCCTCCCATCCATTGACATCCATTCAAAAAACAGCCTCTGGTCTCCTTCCCTGCGTACCGCCAGGGGCGGAGTGTTAGCATTAGCTGTTACGCTTTTTTGGCTAAAGGTTGCAGGCTTGCCTTTCAGTGGCTTTGGTTCAATGCACCACCATTTCCGTTTAAAAAAACGTTTCGCAACATTTTGTTGGGGCTGAACGCAGCCCAGGGCTCTGAACTGGGGCTGCGTTCAGCCCCGACAAATGTTGCAAACAAAGCTACTGTATATAGGCTAGGCTATTTGTCATTTTATTTTATTTACCGATAAATTACATTATTTCTGAATGTAATAATAAAATGCGACGTAGCCTATACGCGACATATCTTTTTTCTCTCAGGAATAGCGTCAGTATTTTTAACCATACAGCAAACATTTTAAAATATCTTGAAAAAATACTGTTGATAGTTTTTCCTTTCATTTAATAGGTTTACATTTGGACAGAATCTTGTTATAAAAGATAGGTCTAATAGGCCTGTTGGCTAAGACAGCAAATACTCTTTGTTTTTTAATAAAATACTGTAGGCCTATGTATTATTATTATTAAGTAGGCTGCATGCAAACAAAAAAAAAAGTAAAAAAACAAAAAAAAAAACAACGTTAAGTTATTTTTTCTAAACAAACCAGTTTCGGAACGTTAACAATACAGAAGAAACGCTGCAACAGAAACGTTAAAATACCGATTCTGCTCGGAGTGAAACGATTGAATTTGTTTTTCTTCTTTTTTTTTTTTTTTTTTTTTTTCGTTTTTAAGCCCTGGCCAAGACATATGAAGACAGTATGTTTCAGAGTTTATTCATGAATCAAGATTGTCAGTAGCAGTGCTGCAGTAATCCAACATGTTTACATTTTTATATTAATGTAGCCTACACTGTCTTACAGATAGAGGTAATTTGTCATGAATTTAATAAGTCAATTTATTTGCAAAAATCTAACGATTCATAAAATAATTTGTTACACTTTATTTCAATAGTCTACTTTAGACTGTTACATGCTGTGCTGGATAGATGAGGAGAGTACGGAAATCCAATGATAAAGGCTTTATTAACCACCAAGGAGCAGATATGCAACATTAACCAACAACAAGAACGGACAGGGAGTGCTAGGAGTGAGTCCAACTTAAAGGGAGTGCTGACAAGGAACAACAGGTGCTGGGAATCCGGGAGATGGCAGGAAGACTGATGAGGGAAGTGCAGACAGGTGTGGAGAACAGGAGGATGCTGGGAACCGGAGTCCGGGAAGGCTTGAACGTAACATAGACATACTACTAACTAAGTAACTTTGCAACTACATGTCAGCTAACTCTCATTAGAGTATTAGTAGACTGTTATTGTTCTAGTTAGTAGAATAAGTTGACATGTAGTTGCAAAGTTAATTATAGTCAGTAGATTGTCTGTTGGGGAGCATCAAAATAAAGTGTAGCAGATATTAAGCAGAGAGTCTACTTATACTCTAAAGAGGGTTAGTTGACATGAAGTTGCAAAGTTACTTATGTCTAAAGTGGACCATCGAAATAAACTGTTACCAAAATTGTATATTAATTTGTATGTTTTTTGAGGTAAAATATGATCTGAACATGTTGATGACAGGTTTTGTGAGATTCAGCCAAAAAGAAAATAAAATGGCGACAAATAGTTAAAATATTCCAGCAATTATTTATTTGTAAACCTAGGAAGTGAAGTCAGTGAAGCTTAAAGTCTGCAAAACATGTAGTTGTAAGTCTATTTCAGTTTGCTGGCTTATCATTTGAGCAAATAGCGTAACAGTGCATCTGCTGTGGTGTTTGCAGCACATGTTATCAGAAACCCAACTTTACATAAGCTCTCTGCACACAGCCACTGATAAAGAGGTCTCCTCTCAGCAGAAAAGAGAGCTGCCGACACAATGCCACTGTTCTTCTTGTGTACACACAGAAGACCCATCAATATCCTTTCCACTATCTGAGTCAATATTAGCAGGGAGGTATTTGGCCTTGGTAGTATTGAAACACCTCCGCTGGGATGGGCAGGTGCCTCAACCCTATGTGTAGATTCTAGCACATTGAGTTCACATTCAGAATTCGTTCTCACCCACAGTGTGTGTTTATGTGTGTCTGAGCTGCCTTGTTGGTGTCACCTTGGCTTTCGTCCCAGGGACACAGCACAGGCTGTTCGGCTCTGTTTACCCAACTGCACCTCTGGACCTCACAAAACTCTTGAAAATGTAACTCCATTTCATACCTGCACACAAACGCACACATTCTCATGACTGGCACGCAAGGACAAGCGGACAAAATTTTGGATAAACAGCCAAGAATGTTAGCGACTACCTTTCCATCCACAATGCCAACATGTACGTAATTCCCTTAAGTGAACATGGAACATGTTAAGACTCATTCCTAGTCTTGTTGTACACAATTTCATCATTGTAAACTATTCGTCATTCGAACAAATTATTCGTCATTTAAAAATATATCTTCGTAATTTTTTTAGCAAAACAGCTTGCTCTGCATCAGATTTTTTTTTTTTTTTTTGGTCAGAATTTGATGTTTTTTTGTCAATTGTTTTATTCTTCTCAATGCAAAAAAAAAAAAAGATCTTTAAGATCTTAATTTTCTTTAAGCAAAATTTCATATTTCATTCTATGATTTTGAGGTAAAATATGATCTGGACATGTTCATGACAAGTTTTGTAAGATTCATAAGAAATAAAATGTGCACGATTTACTATTTACAGAGCTCCGGGTATGACAACGCAGGAAAAAAATAGTCGGCTAAATCGTGCGCACGATTTACTAATTACTAATTACTAATTAATAATCGAGGGAACAAATTAGTCAATCGTGCTCATGATTTAGTAAATCGAGAGAACGAAATAGTAAATCGCTTGCACAATTTAATTTTTTTTCTTGCATGTCATGTGCCGGTCTCCATAACTATTTCGTTCCCTCGATTTATAAATCATGCACATGATTTATAAATCGAGGGAACAAAATAGTAAATCGTGCACACTATTTAATTTTTTTTCTTGCATGTCATGTGCAAGCTAAAAGGTTTGTTTGAGCTGCGCCCTCTTTTGGTGTGAAAGGGCCTTAACATTTTTTATTGTTATTAAAAAAACAAGAAAGACCAGCACAGGTGAGAAAAAGTAACGTAAAAAAATAAGTAATGTAACGCATTACTTTTCATAAAAAGTAACTAAGTAAAGCAATTAGTTACTTTTTTAGGGAGTAGCGCAATATTGTAATGCATTACTTTTAAAATTAATTTTCACCAACACTGTTGACATGTATCTGCAAAGTTATTATAGTCAGTAGAATGTCTGTTGGGACATCACAATAAAGTGTTAGCAGATATTATCCAGACAGTCTACTTATACTCTAATGACCGGTAGTTGACAAGTTTGTAGAATGTCTAAAGAGGACTTGAAGTCACAGTGAAGTGAAGGTAGGGTAGGCAATGTTCAGAGCAGCTAGCAATAGCAAGCTAGCTTTGAAAGCATGAGATCTCACCCTCCCTCCAAAACCATGCCTCCTTCAAAACACATGAACAAACACAGCAGAGTTTGCAAAGCATCACGAGATGAGAGACAGGGTTAAACTACCTCATTTCTCAAAGCAGATAACATTAAAATAATAATGAATATAAACAACTTAAAGAGCACTGACCTGTATTACCTGACCGCTGCAGATTCATTTCGCAATTGATAGTGTTGACATTGAGTCACGAACCACTCCCAGTATAACCAAAGACTATAGAATAACACAAGACAAGTCACTCGTATTGTTTTGAATGGGAGAAAGTGCAACACGCAATATGGCGGAATAAGTCACGCCTTCTAAATAAGAGCCAATCGCTGACTGGTAAAGTCATCGCATCACTGCAGTGGCCGTTAGAAGCTCCGGTTCCTGTATAAACAGTCAGACGCGCATTTAGGACTGTGCATGCGCATTAGCTTGATCCAGCCTGAAAAATATAGTTTTTAGTCATGATTTGAGCGTTTAGAAATGAAATTGATTGTTTGAGACAGTTGTTGTCAGATTTCATTGGTGATTTCAAATATAAAATTTAATCGAAAGCTTGGCAAATAGCTTTAGAGAATTTGATATTTCCCAATTCAAAGAGATAGGAACTGCACTTGAATGCCCGAGAGGCGTTTCAAAGATGGTCGCCGAGTGAAATGACTTGTCTTAAAGGGACTTTGGTATAACGTCACAGGTTTCCATCTCTTCCAAATGACAGAATTTATGGCATGAACGCAGCATAAGCTCATTGTTTTGGTTCAGTAGGAACTGTAAAAGGTGGCTGCTGTTTGTTTAAGGCACTCAGTGACTAACGTCTGTCTAACTCTGCATAGCATGAAACGCACTGATGACGTGTGCGCGAGCAGGGTGCGTGGAGGTATTAAAATACATACGATGACAGGCAGGTAGGACATCGTATCAATGCATTTGGACCGAACATTTTATGGTCCTACACCTTCCACAAAAGATACATATAAATAACTTTAGACCACTTAACTTAGTGATTGCTATCAGGATGTGAAGAGACTTTCAACCAGCATAACAAAAAAATGTTTCTGGAACAAACTGCCTACCCTGCCTTTAATGTCTGCAACATGTAGGTTTAAGGGGTTATATGTATGAATTTTGTGTTAATCACTTCTTTATTGCCAATGTGTGAACAGCTTGTAATGAAACTTAAAAAAACAAGAAATTTTCCCAACTTTTTAGGTTGTCTATGAAAGCCTATAGATTGATTTTTATGTGAAAGATTTGGGACGATTTGGCCAGGAAAATCAAAAGGATGTGACATTTATGCCCG
This sequence comes from Megalobrama amblycephala, assembly GCF_018812025.1. Taxonomy (NCBI): domain Eukaryota; kingdom Metazoa; phylum Chordata; class Actinopteri; order Cypriniformes; family Xenocyprididae; genus Megalobrama; species Megalobrama amblycephala. The sequence continues at coordinate 23,299,996 of NC_063053.1, read as the reverse complement.
TTCCCGAGAGCCTTTCTTCTGTTCTATGACACATGAAACAAATGCTTATACAATGTTCAGGATAATGCCGAAAGTGCCATTCTCTACTGTAATGTCAATGTGTCATGCACAGAAAAGGGATTAATTCAAACTATAGTCTCACATAGCCAGATCTATATTGTCTATAGTCTCAAATATACTCTATAATACATTCTATGAAAACATGTCTTAATATGATATGCAGTGTTGCTTCTCAAGTAAACAAACATTTTAGATATTTTCAAAGGACTTTTAGATATTTTTACTGGAAAAAATTAATTATCAACATTGCAAATCTAGTAAAGTTGTTTTTAAAAAAAAATTAGAATGCTATAGACCCCTTAAAATTTGTAAACATTGCAACGTTTCCTGGTGGGCGGGGCTTAGCTGGAGGCAAAAAGAGACGCTGGACTCAATGTTGACAAGTGTAAGCTAGCATGTTTTAGGAGGGATTTATTAAACATAGATGCAGAAGAAGGTTCAGAACTGTCCGAATATGTACAGTCACTGACTCTGCGGGACCGTGACAGCTATTTTTGTAAATTAACTCAAGTTTTGGATATTTCCTAGACAACATATGAATTACTTTCGGGTGGTTGGGGGAATTTTGTCAAGGCTTATTGTCTAATGTAACCTAACGCTGGGCTAACTATGATTATGGCTAGCAATGTGGATTATTTTAAGAGACCATTCAAAGGATGGCACACACATCTATCGCTGTATGTTTGTTTAACATTTAAGCTAGCTAGTGTGCTGAAAGTTGGCGACTTTTCACCTATTAAACAGAAACTTGCTGATTTGTACTAGATAAAACCAACACACCATTACATATGCATCGATTATTTGACCTGATATGAAGTGTGCACTGCAAACAAGCGTATTAGTTATGATCGTCTCCGTCCAGTCTGTACGCCATATTGCATTCAACCACAATTATCTTTTTGATTTCTGTGAAGGAATGTCTGCCGGGATCTGGTAAAACTTTAGTTTTGAACCAAAAGTCCTGTTCCTTATATTCTGGCAGCCAAAATCACAACAAGACGACATTTTAAAGTCAAAACCTCAAACTTTTAGCGCGCCTGCTATGAGTTCTTATTTATGTTTTGCCTCCAGCTAGAGCGGTGACGTCACAGTGACGTAGGCGATTAAGGGGTCTATATATTGTGTTGTATTACCTTGTCAGTAAATGACAAAAAAAACTAATTAATGCTGCTGCGAGGGTGTTTGTAATTTAACAGCTTCGACATCTTCTGACCAATGTAATCAATCTCTCTCTATTTTTCCCTCTTTTGGAAAGTTGTGTAAACTCTATCACAGATTTTTTTTTTTTTTTCTTTTGCTATTGCAAAAAATATAATTGTAGTTATCTCCCGTTGACCGGTATAGAAGTTTACCCAACTATGACGACTTCCGCTTCTGAGAAAGCTGTGAAAAGGGCGCATTAGCATAACCTGGCTTCTTCTATGGTCAGTCATCTCACCCTCAGGTCAACCACTGTCATGGCAGAGTAACAGCATGTTTCAGGCCTAAACCTTGAATGTCACAAATTGTGCATCCACCTGAAGCCACTTCATATATATCCCATCATGCTTTTCATTTGACCTCACCATCAGCCTGAAGAGGGCAGCCTGGGAGACCGTTCTCCTCAGTGTCAGTTGTGTTGAGAGAGCAAGGTCACACCTGCAGGTGCCTGGCGGGGTGATAGATGATGTTTCTTTAAACTCTAGAGAGCACGGTTCTTAGGGACCGGCTGTTTACTCTCTCTTGAAGTATAATGGGCTCCTTTGAAAGGGCAGAACTTGGCAGACCTCAGACTTGGAGAATACCGCGTGATTAGTTAATGACACATTCGGCTTAAATCAAGCATAATCATCATTAGCCACTCAGGCAGCTCACATCATCTGTGGTATTTCCTACTATTGGCAGAGCTGCTTTTAATAGCTTTGCACATTGTGCAGGGAAAACAGGAAAGAGGCTGAGAATGTGACAGTTGCATTGCCAGCCCTCATTTAGACTTTATTACATTACAACAGGTCTGGGCCTGAATCAGCAGAATTGAGAAAGGAAGTCTGGTTCTTTTCCACAGTATATGGATTTATTGTTAGCTATTTTGATAACGCTGTTCTTGCTGGAATAACAGTTTACATTAGCCTCATTTGCCTAGCCTTCTAGTAACTTACGCTAGTCTGTTTTGATGGTTTTGTATTGATTTGGGTTATTTGTCAGGACCTGCTTGCCAGCTAACTCTTGTGAAAAATAAGTGCACTTAATTGTACTGAATGTGCACTTGTAGGATACTTCAAATCTGATTTTTTTTTTTTTTTTTTTTTTTTTTTTAAACTGTACTTGCACATAATATAATATTAGTGAAATAAAAGGCCACTTAAAGTGCCCCTATTATGGCATTTGAAAGGTTTCTGTTTTTGTTTTCATTACAAGCATGCGAGGTCAAAAAACACTTCAATTGTCTTAGCTAATTTGCTCAACGACTCTCAAATGATTCGCTCAACGATTCATTTTGCCGAACCCCTCGTTTGCGTGATGCTAATCTGCGGTGATTGGTCAGATGACTTCTGCTGGTTAACACGGCGTACAGTATATAGTGCTTGCATCACTTACATTGTATTATAATAATGATGGTGCTTCGCTCTGTTCTAAAAATAAAGACTCAGAGAGGAAATAAGTTGTTTTGTGTTTATGTTAGCGAACCTGGCCCACAGCTCGATGGTAAACACCCAAGCAGTCATGGTATATGAGTTAGCCCAACGTAGAAACGTATTGATAAAGCACTGCAGTTGTACACCAACATATTGCTCTATTCTTTATCATAATTCCAAGTAATGACAACGACAAACATTTGACACATTTCTAGACAATTGCGAGTGAACACATATTGCTGTTAGCTGGTTAGCTGGAGACCTACAAGTTGCACGGAGCGTACACAACACACGTATTTGTACATGCTACAGAGAATGTGGTGACTCTGGCTCAGAATTTGGACGTGGAGACGTCACTGACATATTCGGACTGAACCGTATAAGGGTTTCAGCAACGTTACTCTACTTAGGCCATTGAACTGAAACACAGGACCATGTGGATTTTAGACACTGGATTTTAGTCCTTGTTAATCGCATATTTGTCTAGAAGATTTTTATTTTCTTCTTAGAGGACATATAGACTTGTGCTGTTTCAGTTGGATTGCACATCAGAACAGGTGAGTCTTTTTGTTTTGGGGTAGTTTTATATCTTGGCTCCTTAAAAACGTAACTAATTTAAATAATTTTCTCTGTGAGAATTATAATTACATTCTTCCCTACAAAACAGTCAGTCTGTCAAACGTGGCAATAATCGTACTTGCAGGTTGTGATTCGGAGGAGGGAGAAGCTGGTCCAAATAAACTGGGTACTGACCCATCCTTCAATAACAATCGGCCTACGAATCCCTCGTTGAACGCATTTAGGTTGAAGAAGCAGTCGTCAGTAAAATGACGGGAACACACAGCACAAGGTTCGGGTTTCAAGTTTTCCCTGGTGTCTACACGCACAATAAGTGGGCGGGCAGAATGCTAATGTTTCGTGATGTCACGGCCTGGGATTCATTTTACAAACGACTCGTTTAATTGACTCAGAGTCGACTCTTACTTTTAAGAGAAAATAACATAATATACGGTGCATTTTCAGATCTAAAACTTTGCAGGATGTTTTCATTCACTTAGAGCTGTGTTACACACTACATGAAAGGTCATTTTCAAAAATCCATAATAGGGGCACTTTAAGTGTATTTAAAGAGAATACACTTTCATGACTGTTTCTTAACAGAAAGTACAGTAGGCTTATCACTGAAAATTGTCTCAAACATTGCCTACTCTTTAAACAGCATTATCGTAAAAATGGGACAATGGCAACAGCTTTCTTAACTGTACGGGATGTTGTTTTGCTTCGGGTGTTGGGAGGAACTGACCGAACGGCAGTTTCTTTCAGTTTTTCCCATCTGTTTGGCCTAAAACACTCTGTTTGTGGTCATCTGGTTTGAAGTTGACTACAAATGTTCTCTCTGTATTTACTATTCTTTGCAGTGTTTTACCACGCACTGGATACTTCACTGGAAACCGTAAGTAACTCACTCGCTCTAAATGTTTACTCTTTGAATTCTTGTACCCGGGAAACATACAAGTCAACACCATTATAACTAAAAGTTTGCTAAGAAGTATTTCCTACCGGAGGTATTTGACTCTGGTCAAGCGTATCCATAGCAAACTTGTGGGAGTGGCCTTGGATGACTACATGCCCGGTGCATTATGGGTGTTGAAGTTTTCCTACCTATTTGGCAAAGCAAGACAACATCCTTTTTCTCTGTTTTCTCTAGTCAGGTAGTGCCGATTTCAAATTTGATTTGCCTTTCTACTGTATAGGCAGCCAAGTTTTATTGAAAGCCTATTTTGCCAGCGGTGAAGTACCATTTTAAGTTATACTAATTGCATTTAATATACATTTAATGTATATACAACATTTGTAAATAACATGCAAGTGTTCAAAAGCATTACAGTCAGTTCACACTAAAGTATATCTTTATAAAGAGGGTATATTATTTCTATACTCTTTTTAAAAGTACCTAAAGGGTTTTATTTTCACAAAGAAAAAACACCAGCTAAACTAGATTAAAATACCTATAAGACCTGAAAATGAGTGTACATTGTGTGATTTTTGTAGACCCCAGCAGAATCATATTGTACAAGAAACAATCATACAGGGCAGAAAAATCACACAATGTACACTCATTTTCTGGTCTAGTCTGGTCAAGGCTGGTCATCAGCCATCATCTTATGCTAAGACTTTGGGCATGATTGAGAACTCTGCCTGGGTGTTTTAAGTCACCAGTGCTCCTATATTAGTTCTTCATTAGACTGTTGTCCGGAAAAGTCATGGGAGAGCCAGTGGCATTTTTTTAACTCTATTGACAAATGGATAAAGCAAAGCATTTGACAAAACGACAAAGTAAAAAGCATTTAGCAAATGGACAAAGAAAGGCAACTAGCAAATTAAAATGTGCATTTACAAAATCATTTTTAATTCTATTTACTATTTTATTGTTTTAACTGCATTTAAAAAAAATAATTTATTTTTCAGTTTAAAAATGATTCATCATTTTATTAAAACATGCCTTCTAATTTGTCCTTTTAAAAGTGATTTATTTCTAATTTAATGTTTGAATTAAACTGATTATTCTGATAACTTATTCCTTCATTTTATTTTAAATGTCACTACCAGTCCCTCATATGTGCCTCAATAAAACAACTTAAAAATCGCACATTGTGTTTCAACTGGGGTAGCAGCAAAATATGTACTTTTACCATCAAAAAGTGCTGTGGACCTTTGATATTAGGTCAGCCTGCATCACAGTTCCACTGTGTGTGTCAAAAAGAAAGAGTCTGCATTCAGGTGTAGTGGGTTCACGGGTCATATGAGCTCTTTTGCTTGCGTTTTCTTTTGCTGAAGCAGGTATGACGGAGGCATTGGATGGTTAAAGGAGAGCAGATAATCTTACAGGCCGCGAGGTTCGGTTAAGCTTCTTGTCAAGTGCTCCTCTTCACAGATCTGGCCCTACGGCGCAACCGTGAGATGTCAGGGTGACAGTCTAGACAGCAGCTGTCTCACTGAGAACTTTTCCAAAACTCCACATGAGACATCAGTCCCTCCTACAAGCAGGAATCATTTGTCTCTATTCAAGCCCAGTCAGAGGGGAAGCACGGCTTTCGCTGCATATTTGCTTGAAGATAAGGGTTTCATTGGACCGTGTGCCCCACGGAAACATTCCATCAAAACTGTCTTCAAAGTAAACACGGGCATTGACGCTTTCAGGCATAGAAGTGTTAAAGAGCACCTGTTAGAACGCATATAGAGGCTAAACAAGCTGAAGAGATATATTAGAAGAGTGAAATCTAATAGTTGGTCATTCATTTCCAGCAGGCATTGCTTGATATGTTTATATCTATAATTAAAGGTTTTTGCATTAATATTGCTACTGCTCATATTAGTGTTAGTGATCATACCTTAAGTATTAAACTTTGGCACACAACCATGAACATTTGAAATCATGTTTCTTTTTGAGGTATCTAAGCAATGAGACTCAGTTTTCATTTATGGATGATATGGGTTTTACAAAAATCATATAGACTTACTAGGAGGGACCCAAGACATATCTAGAGACCAAAATATCACTTTTGGGTGGGCAAACACACAAAACATATTTGTGCTGTAACTCTACTAAACTGTAAAATGAATCCGATTGCTTCAACTGTTACTGGCATTCATGCAGTTAATTATTGTCATTTGTATAATTGTCACCAGACTCTGTGTTAATTTGTTTACAGTTTTAGAGGTTGAGAAGCATTCCACCCTCATGTTGTATGCCAACAGGGTCATATGTTCAAAAATAAGCTGTCTTAGAGTGCCACCTAGTGGTCATTTTGTGCTGTAGTTTCTTAGCACTGTAGAAGTTGAATTCTCATTCTCATCAGGCTTAGATACAAAATGGATTCTTTTTTTTTCTATAGTGGTGAACAATATTGGTCCGGTATGACTGATTAATGCCTCCACCAGTTATAAGAATTCATTTTAATTCATGATGCAAACAGTGTTGACTAAAATAGTTATACAGGTTGTGAGACTTCATAAGAGGATAACTATTCAGTTGAGAAGTTGGGTCAGTAAGAATTTTTTTTTTTTTCTTAAAAAAAATACTTTTATTCAGCAAGGACGCAATAAATTGATCAAAAGTGACAGTGAAGACATTTAAAATCTTAAACAAGATTTCTATTTCAAAGATTTCATAAGCATGTTTCGTGGTTTTATATATAACTATTTTCAACATTGATAATACTAAGAAAAGTTTCTTGAGCCCCAAATAAGCATATTAGAATGATTTCTGAAGGATCATGTGACACTGAAGACTGGAGTAATGATGCTGAAAATTCAGCTTTCCCATCGCGGGTATAAAATACATAAAAAAAAATAAAAAAAAAATACATACATTTCCAAAACGTTGTGTCAAATTCACTGAAAATAATCCTAATTCTGCATTAGAAACTGCTTGTAAATTCCATCCATATCTAATCTATCCAGCCAGTTTTGTTTGCAGGCTGTTTGAGAGGTTGAAGGATGAAAGCTGGCTGTTCTTCCCAACAGTGTTTTCCAGCTACTTCATTCAGATCATAAAAGTGAAGGGCCCAGGGTTTACTACACCCTTAACCACAGTTACAGTGGACTCACATCAGTGTTGAGCCCACTGCATACGAGCTTCCCACATACAGCCATAAAACACAAACATCACACAGAGAAGAGAGCCTCTCCTGACATTCTATAAAGCGTTTATTTCATTGGAGGGGAGTGGACAAGTGCAGAACGCCATACAGGAATACTTTTCCATATCCTTCAAACTCTTCTAAGACCATTGAACAGCAAAATCACTTTAACTAAATAAATAAATTCAAACATATGTCAAGCTTGAGTGGCATTCTTAACACACTCTTTGATAATTCCTTTTCAAATCAGTATATATCAGTAAAATCCAGCCCTTGATTTGATGAACACTGCAGTATGCCATTAATTAATAAACTGTTAATATTCAAAACTACTTGAACTTCTTCTGTTAACCACCGTGATAATACAAGTGATACTGTAAGGTGGAAGTTCATTTGATGACTTCATCAAAATTGGCCTAGATCCATTTGACATGCCTAATAAACTTGAATAGACAGAGGACATGTGACCCCAAAGTCAAAACACACACGACACACAGAAGTCATGCAATACAATTATATTTAACAAGACAATACAAGTAATTTTACTGTAAATTTTACTTGTTTTGTAAGCAAAGTGTATGATTTACTTCATAATTTTCTATGAAAATATAAGACAATATAATGCAATTTTATTGCACATTATTTAAATAATAAATAACTTACTGTGAAAAACGCATTTTATATATATAATTAAATGTCACATAGGCAAAACACATGACACATGAAAATCATGCAATAAACAGAGACTAAATAACATAAATTGTACTTAACTGATATACAGTACAGTCCAAAAGTTTGGAACCACTAAGATTTTTAATGTTTTTAAAAGAAGTTTCATCTGCTCACCAAGGCTACATTTATTTAATTAAAAATACAGTAAAAAACAGTAATATTGTGAAATATTATTACAATTTAAAATAACTGTTTTCTATTTAGGATTATTTGATGAATAGAAAGTTCAAAAGAACAGTGTTTATCTGAAATCTAATCTTTTGTAACATTATAAATGTCTTTATTGATTTAATGCATCCTTGCTGAATAAAAGTATTCATTTCTTTAATTTCTTTTCAAAAAAATAAAAATAAAAATTCTTACTGACCCCAAACTTTTGAACGGTAGTGTATAATGCTACAGAAGCTTTGTATTTCAGATAAATGCTGTTCTTTTGAACTTTCTATTCATCAAGGAATCCTGAAAAACTTTTGGACTGTACTGTATATACATATATATATGTATATGTATATACTGTATACATATACATATGTACATACATACTGTATATACTGTATATACATTATACATATATCAGTTATCAGTTAACTACAATTTATTTTATTTAGTCTCTGTTTATTGCATGATTTTCATGTGTCATGTGTTTTGCCTATGTTTTAATTATATATATAAAATGTGTTTTTCACAGTAAGTTATTTATTATTTAAATAATGTGCAATAAAATTGCATTATATTGCCTTATATTTTCATAGAAAATTATGAGGTAAATCATACACTTTGCTTACAAAAAAACTTAACTAACAAAATTTTACAGTAAAATGACTTGTATTGTCTTGTTAAATATAAAATTGATTTTCACACGTTACTTTTTTATATTAACTTTTATCATACTTTTTTGTATTGTTTTGTTAATTATAATGTTCTTGATATATGGTAAGGTAACTTACAGTTAATTATTTTTAAATGGTTTTTACAGCACACCACAGTACTTTTTTGTTAGTGTATCCAGCCTGGTCTCATTGTTAATATGTAGGTATTAAGACGCAACTTTCAAAGACACAAAACGTACATTTTTGTACATTTGGATGGGTGCTGAAACGTACAATATGGACAGCGAAAAAACGTAAAATATTTAAGAATCTTTCATGTCATAAAAATATATGTATAATTTCCCTTTATCATTATATAGATAAATGTAAGATCCCTAAATCCCACCCCAAACCTAAACATACCCATTTTATACAGAATATTAAAATAATAAAACATAATGGACAGAAATGTGTAGGAAAATTACAATTTTAATAGCAATTTAGCATTAAAATGACATTTTGAGCTGCTATGCAATATCCATGTTCAATATCCGTGCCGTAAACCATGACGTAACGCTTCTTGAGGGCTCAACTTTTTAAATTTGAATCATAACGAGTGCGGGTTTTGACCATGACGGTCGCTGCTGAGAATGAAGATGATCGCTGGATAAGGGGCTGAATTTGGATCTGTTCCTTGCAAACATATGGATTCTAAAGATTTGAAATACAGCGATATGTGATTCGTGAATTTATGTTGTGTTTTGGTTGTATTGTCAGTCGCTGCATGGAAGAAAACGCCTTTTGTGTCTCACAGCAAACAAACTAAATATTACAAAATGGTTAAACAATTACAGAAATGTTATTCATTTTAAGGTTTTAAAGTGTAGTCTTGTTTAACATTATGCAAAACGAGTTTGCGGCACAAGTCACGAACAGAAAGTTAAGTAGAATAAACTGTATTTAATAAATGCATGTATTGATGTGACAATTGAATAAAACAGAATCAAAACAATGCCACGATTTTAATATTAAAGCATGGGAATTCATACACATTCACACTTGGATACGTAAATATTTTACGTTTTATTGCTTTAAATACGTCAATATTGTACGTTTTTGTGTGTATGAAAACATGAGTAAATGTATGTGGTAGAACCACACTACGGAAAAATGACGTTGGTGTATATAATCAAATTTGATGTAAGTTGCATTCTACAAATAGAATGAGATTGAGAAAGGTTGAGCTGGAGTTGAGTTCTGGAGTTCTGAGCTGGAGTTCTTTACGTTCAAACAGCTCGCTCAATGATGCCATTTTCATTAAAATGCATATTAGACAGTCACTTGGAGAGTGCACATGTAGGGATGTGCATTACAGTAAATGTGCAAAGCAACTGTTTAGGGATAATGGCCATAAGAGAAATGTTTGTCAGCTGCTTTGCTAAAGCCAGCTGTCGTTTAACTGGGTGGAAGTCACAGGACCGACTTGATCTCGCTCATCTCCCTTTCAAATGCAAAACACACACTTCCCTCTACAGTGCATGTATATACAGATGTTCCTTAAAACCTATAATCTGTCATTTGGGAGAAATCTGAATTCACAGCCTTCAGCTACAAGGCAGAAACGATCTTCAGGAAATATTTGTAGCGACAGCTGCGGTCCACTCCCACTAAGACTGCTGAATAAACCACTGTCTTGGATCAAATCCATTTCACACCACCTCAGCATGCAAGATCCATCATGAAGAAGGACCTTTAGGAAGGTCTGTGCACTTTGAAAGCTTGGCAAAATTTCAAAACCCAAACAAGCGTTTGGTCAGCTTTTGCACAGGTTTTGCTTTAAATAGGCCTGTAACAAATTGACCTACTTTTGAATGGATGTGAGTACAAATGATAAAAAAAAGGAAAAAGCCACTTGTGATTAACCATAAAACCCATATTTAATTTGTGTGAATGAATACAAGGCTGTGAGGTATGGAAGTTACATTCTGTCATCATTTACTCACCCTCATGTAGATCAAAAAATGCATGACTTTCTTCTGCAGAATGCAAAGATATTTGAAAGAAACTATATATAACTTTTAGTGGCCCTCTAGTGGTTGAAACATAAAACTACAAGTTACTTGCAGAGGAAGTCTAACTTACAGCATAGATGTATCCTTGCTGCCTTTGATATCCCACAACCATCGTTCCATTCCATAACAGTTAATAAATATGGCATCTGAAAGATACGGTTTGAGGTCAGTTTGTGTATAAATGTACTTTTTTCACCAACTTTTTGGTGCTCATGGTACAGATGGTATGTAGTAATTAAATATTCACTTAGTTATCACTAAAGCTCTCTCTGCTTGTTGTAGATCATTAAACCTTTATGCTGCCTCAGAAGTCGGTCCGAAATCACTTTCGTGAGGTACCTTTGTGCACAAACGCTGCCTGCAAAGTCATAGCTTGATAGGGCAGCAAGGCAACTGCCTTTTTTTTTCGAAGTCCCCAAATCGAGTCCCGCCCTACATTTTTTTCTTGTACGAGAAGTCGTTTCACATGGATATACGTCAAAGAGAAGAAAAGACTATGGCAACTTCTGTTTCATGTCAACAGCTGGGCTATTCATATGCAAATAGTACAAAAAAGTAGTAACTGGTTTAGAAATTGGCATCATTACCAACATAAACGAGCACAGGAAATGTGATGCTATGCAAACTATGTTGATTCATGTTTTATTACAGTGGTTCCCAAAGTGGGGGTCAGGAGATGATTTCCAGGAATCAAAAAAACATTTTATTTTTTAAATGATTAGAAATAGCAAATTTTATCAATAATTGTAACAAAGTACTAAAAATAATAGTTAAATTAAAAACAAAAACCATGCAAATAAAAAAAAAAGCTATCAACCTTTCGATTTTCCCCTCGACCGTGACTCCTGAGGTGATTACGACAGATTAACGACATATTAGCAACAGCATCAGTTGTAGCAGGTCAATTTACAGCACCATGTTAAACATGCCGACAAGTGCACGTAGGTAATTCTTGAGGCTTTGGATATAATTTTTGTCGAAATGAAACATTGGTTAATATTGACCAAAGACAACACAGAGAGAAGAGCGGAGAAGCACTGTCATGCCTTTGCAGTAGATATGCGGAGCACCACGCGCTATTGAGCTTTCACATATGCCGCGTTTGCAGTGCGCAACTGATCCGTGGCTGTTTATCACGAACACAACATTTACTTATTTTTATTTCAAATCCAAAAGTTGTTACTGAACATGGCTTGTCAGCATTGCGATTCTCTTTGTATACACTGTATTTCATAGATGTCACGTTTAAACGCACTACATTTAAACGTTTTATTCAATTAATTTATTTACTTTATATTTATATAGAGTACTACTTGTGATTTATATTTTACGTTGCTCACGCAAGTGGCAAAACATTTAAACAAGCTTTATGTGAAAATCACAAAAACTAAAATAGACAAAAACAGGCGACTCTCATTTTTTCTTTCCTTTTAAAGGTGCCCTAGAATTAAAAATTGAATTTACCTTGGCATAGTTAAATAACAAGAGTTCAGTACATGGAAATTACATACAGTGAGTCTCAAACTCCATTGTTTCCTCCTTCTTATATACATCTCATTTGTTTAAAAGACCTCCGAAGAACAGGCGAATCTCAACATAACACCGACTGTTACGTAACAGTCGGGATCATTAATATGCACGCCCCCAATATTTGCATATGCCAGCTCATGTTCAAAGCATTACACAAGGGCAGCCAGTATTAACGTCTGGATGTGCACAGCTGAATCATCAGACTAGGTAAGCAAGCAAGAACAATAGCGAAAAATGGCAGATGGAGCAATAATAACTGACATGATCCATGATATCATGATATTTTTAGTGATATTTGTAAATTGTCTTTATAAATGTTTTGTTAGCATGTTGCTAATGTACTGTTAAATGTGGTTAAACTTACCATCGTTTCTTACTGTATTCACAGAGACAAGACTGTTGTTATTTTCATTTTTTAAACACTTGCAGTCTGTATAATTCATAAACACAACTTCATTCTTTATAAGTCTCTCCAACAGTGTGTAATGTTAGCTTTAGCCACGCAGCACAGCCTCAAACTCATTCAGAATCAAATGTAAACATCCAAATAAACACTGTACTTACGCGATTAGACATGCTGCATGACGAACACTTTGTAAAGATCCATTTTGAGGGTTATATTAGCTGTGAGAACTTTGTTTATGCTGTTCAGGCCACGCAGCCTGAATTGGCGCATATTTAATGATGCCCCAAAATAGGCAGTTAAAAAAATTAATTAAAAAAAAATCTATGGGGTATTTTGAGCTGAAACTTCATAGACACATTCAGGGCACACCTTAGACTTATATTACATCTTTTAAAAAGAAGTTCTACTGCACCTTTAAATCTTTTTACAAGAAATCCCTCAGGTCATAAATAATTTTGTTTTTCCACCTTCACGAAGAGACAAGTGCTATCATTTATGTCTCCTTGTTCACCTAAATGCCAGGTAAGGTGCCATTTTCCTTGCTGTACCCAAGGCAAAAAAAGTGTTAACTGTGAAACATATGCATCTGTGGTGAAATTACTTGTTTTTTGAGTCAATACATGTTTATTTTAATGCGAACAGTGCGCTATCGTTTTAATTCAGCGCAGTGCAATGCAAGAAAATAGATTGTGTAATCGCTGCACTGCTGCAGACGTAGCGCTCCTGGAACGCACTCCCGGACTGCATCCGTGTGCAGTGTGAACGCTCTAACCATTAATATGGGCGCACTGCAAACAGAGTAGGCCTATGTGTGAAACAGGCGTTAGTGCATGTGCGCCATTGCGCTCAATGTTTGTATACTTTAACCACCTCCGAAGATAGTGGGGGTCGTGAGTCACTGGTATCGTTATTTCGGGGATCGTGAGCTGAAAAGTTTGGGAACCTCTGTTTTATTATACAGGTACTGTCACTTTCCCTTTTTGCTTACAAACTTGAGGTTCAGCTGTTCAGTTTTCAGGCTTCAAGATAGGCTACTTCCACTGCAAATAGTAGTAGCATGACCATTTTTACTTTATTTATTTTATGACGTAAACATGCACGGATGAATGATAAAAGTACTGTATGCAGTTTCCTGGAAAATATGTCCTGGCAACTGTCATTTTTTTCCTCCAAAATATCTACTTTTAAGTTCTACAGAAGAAAGAAAGTCATACAGGGTTTGAAACAACATGAGGGTGAGTAAACAATGACAGAATATGACAGAACTCTCTCTTTAAGACATCAAAACGATATTGTTTGGCAAATGAAAAAGTCTAATAAAAGATCATTTCACAATCCATAGACCTGCATATGTGAACGCAAGCTTAAGTTTCAGATCAAAAACCTGTACACGTGCCTTCAGCATGCCGTAATTTCCTCTTAATGCAAAACCCCTGTGAGAGGGAGTGAAAAAACGGAAGAAAAGAGAAGAGAGGGGGGTAGATGCTTGACGACCCTTAGGCTCTGCGGCAGGGACCGGGCTCACAGCCGAGTCTGACTTTCAAAAGTAATTTGTCCCGCTCAGCCCAGTGAGGGTAAATAAAAGTCTCTTATCCTGATTAATCTGTCCTTCTACACCGAACAAGGTGAATGGAAGTTGGCACAAATGAGGGTGAAGAATGTTTGGTGTGCTAGTGTAAACAGCCCGTGGGTCAGGCTCCGCTCCATCACTCATGGCAGGGGCCACCCCCCTTGGGTCCAGGCCCCGACCATTTATTTAGAGCCAACAACAGCACCGGTGAGGTCACGAGAAGTGATTAGAGAGAGGGGAGGTGATCCCACCGAGTCTGGGTTCTTCCCACAACTTCCTCTGTTCTTTTCCTATTCTTTCCGTTATGCATTCATCACACACAGGGAATGTTTAAAATAGCATACTGCTCCTACAATTTGTGTAGAAGCTGACATTTCTATAATTACTTTAAATATTCTGAGCACACTGAATGGAATACTGTTTCCCGCAATGCAACGCACTTGGCTAATTCAGGCTTCTTTGTTTGATTTGATTGACAAACGTTTTGACAAAACTTGATTTGGATATTTAAATGCAAAACACAATATTTCAACTACCAGTCAAAGGTTTGAAGTCATATGCCTGGATTTATATTTCTCTTATTTTCATGCTTAAATGCTTGAAATTATTTTTGAAGACAAACCATATGAATTTCTTTACTATAAATTTTTTTTTAATTCAGTTAATTAGATGTAACATCAGTCAACACGTGTCCAGCATAGTTCTATTTGTTCATCTGATTACCTTTCTATTTTACTAAAATGTGGAAAATAGTATTAAAGAATGAGTAGTTGTCCAAACCTGAAAGTGTATTTCTGAGATAATAGTTGGACACCACAGGCTGAATACAAGCTAACTAGTAAAGTCATAAGACAACAATCTAAAAATGATTATTAATTGAAGGCCTATAGGAATAATTCACCCAAAAATTACAATTCTATTTGTATGTTGTTGTTTTTTCCATTAAACACAATAGGATAAATTTTGAAAAAGCTTAAAGGTGCCATCGAACGTTTTTTTACAAGATGTAATAAAAGTCTAAGGTGTCCACTGAATGTGTCTGTGAAGTTTCAGCTCAAAATACCCCATAGATTTTTTTTTAATTATTTTTTTTAACTGCCTATTTTGGGGCATAATTAGAAATGCGCCGATTCAGGCTGCGGCCCCTTTAATTGCTCGTGCTCCCCGCCCCTGGAGCTCGCGCTTGCCTTAAACAGTGCATAAACAAAGTTTACACAGCTAATATAACCCTCAAAATGGATCTTTAAAAAGTGTTCATCATGCATACTGCATGCATGCATCGGATTATGTGAGTATTGTATTTATTTGGATGTTTACATTTGATTCTGAATGAATTTGAGGCTGTGCTCCGTGGCTAATGGCTAATGATACACACTGTTGGAGAGATTTATAAAGAATGAAGTTGTGTTTATGAATTATACAGACTGCAAGTGTTTAATAATGAAAATAAGGATGGCTTTTGTCTCCGTGAATACAGTAAGAAACAATGGTAACTTTAACCACATTTAACAGTACATTAGCAACATGCTAACGAAACATTTAGAAAGACAGTTTACAAATATCACTAAAAATATCATGTAATCATGGATCATGTCAGTTATTATTGCTCCATCTGCCATTTTTCACTATTGTTCTTGCTTGCTTACCTAGTCTGATGATTCAGCTGTGCACAGATCCAGACGTTACTGGCTGCCCTTGTGTAATGCCTTGAACATGGGCTGGCATATGCAAATATTGGGGGCATACATATTAATGATCCCAACTGCTACGTAACAGTCGGTGTTATGTTGAGATTCGCCTGTTCTTCTGAGGTCTTTTAAACAAATGAGATTTATATAAGAAGGAGGAAACAATGGAGTTTGAGACTCACTGTATGTCATTTCCATGTACTGAACTCTTGTTATTCAACTATGCCAAGATAAATTAAATTTTTAATTCTAGGGCACCTTTAATGCAGCTCTTCTCCCTATAGTTGTTTGTAACTTATGTAACTTTTTGTAACAACAAAAAAAATGAGCTGAATAATGATACTATTGTCTTGTAGCTGCTTTTGAAGTTGTTTCCTAATTGATGAACATCAACAGTTATTGAACTGAAATGAATCACTGGACTAAATTTATAGCTTAATAATGACACTATTGTTTTCTGTAGAGCTGCTATACAGCTTAAATTGAAGTTGTTTCAAAATTAATGCATTGTGCAAAATCAACACTGTTATTGTTATATTTCAAGTTATTTTCACTGTTATTACTGTGAAGCTGATCTGAAACAATCTGCACTATATAAAGAAATGTGACTAGAGTTGACTTATCAAGCACCAAAAAACATCAAGTACATGTCAAAATAGATGGTTAGTATGAGAAACAGACGTGAGGCTAAAGCTCTGTAATCTCATTTGTGATCACATTCAGATTCAAAAATTAAACTTTAATGCTTCATGCAATGTTTGATGTCTCATGTGTTAGTTCACCCAAAAATGAAAATTCTGTCATTAATTACTCACCCTCATGTCGTTCCACACCCGTAAGTCCTTCGTTCATCTTTGGAACATAAATTAAGATATTTTTGATGAAATCTGATAGCTGTATGACTCCTCAATAGACAGCAATTTACCAACCACAAGGTCTAGAAAGCTAGTAAAGACATCGTTAAAATAGTACCTTTCTGGACCTTGAAAGTGGTTGTTAAATTGTTGTCTTTTGAGGAGTCATACAGCTATCAGATTTCATCAAAATTATCTTAAATTTATGTTCCAAAGATGAACAAAGGTCTTACGGGTGTGGAACGACATGAGGGTGAGTAATTAATGACAGAATTTTCATTTTTGGGTAAACTAACCCTTTAAATTCACAGCATATGGGTTGTGAACAGCATGAGGGTGGGTAAAACAAATGGCAGAATTAATCATTTTTGACTGCACTATTCCTTTAACTACTCAAGAGTTAAGCCACTTGCCAGTTGCCATTACATCAGCAGTTACTGTTATTAATTTCTCACTGAGTCAGGTTATGAGACTGTAATACTTCACTGGGCTGTGCTGCAAGAATGGAATTCATGAATGCTAATTGGACAGAGTGTACATACTCCTCTTGGAGACCAAGTTCTGGCGGTTTGACAGACCACCTCAGCCTCAACGGCCAGGCGTTGACTTACCCCATCTCTATGGCCCATTTCCACCCCATGACCAATGTCACTAACAGCGACAGCGTTGTTAGCACTGATCTACAGATGAAGTACACCCGCTGACCTTTCAACACTGACCCTGAACTTCCCAGAATGCCATTAGTTTGTCATTAGCCCCATGAAACACACAGCTTTTGGCAGTATATACAAACACATAGTAAAAACAAAGGGGAGAAAGAAAATCATAAAGTAAAATATTGCTGTCACCCAGTTGGCACGACACATCACTGCTTCTACAACCAAATTTCAAGAAAACATCTAGCTTATGAAAAACAAATATAGAAGGGCTAATGCTGACCACAAGTTCTCCTGGGAAGTAAATGTTTACAAGATTTGTAGACCTAGAATTGTGATGCACAACAATTTTTATTACAATAAAATGGGAGAAAATGTCAGAGCGGGCATCAGTCCTACATATGACACAACACTACTTTAAGTGACCCAATCTTTCCCAATCCCCTCCCAGTCTTTAGCAAAATAAAGGCCAAAAATATAACTTACAAAAATTACATACAGCACATTTCATAATTCTTTCTCTTTTTCACTTATCAACAAATACAAAATACATTTAAGCACTTGTGCAATATGAAGAGTAGCAAAGGATGTGCATTAGGTGTGAAACTGATGTATCATATGCTTATTTATTTCTCCAAATTTCAGCCATTAAAGTGTTCCAATTCCTAACGCTCTGTCTGAGGATTACATATATGTAAACAAACTGTATATTCAACATACACAACTACAAATTATTAATACCAATTTGTTTCCATCATGATTCTTTAAAGGATTAGTCCACTTTCAAATAAAATTCAGTTCATTCCATGAGTAGAATAGGAAAGGGTAGAACATACAGCGTAAGCTTTTTGGAGAATACGGAAAGCGGAAGCACGTGCAATGTGATCAGTTGAGTTTTTAAAGCATATACATTTGTATTTATGTAGAAAATGAGCAATCGTTTCGCTAGATATGACCCTTATTCCTCGTAAGGTATCGTTTAAAGCCCTTTGAAGCTGCACTGAAACTGACATTTGGACCTTCAACCATCTGGAGTCCATTGAAGTCCACTATAAGGAGAATAATCCTGGAATGTTTTCATCAAAAACTTAATTTCTTTTCGACTGAAGAAAGAAAGACATGAACATCTTGGATAATTTGACAGTGGACTAATCTTTTAATTGACACCCACAACTCAGAAAGTCTAAGCTCAATGAAAATCTTGAGTGTCTCACTGGTAATTATTAAAAGACTTTATAGTGGCATGTTTTTCTCATCTCTTAAATATGATCATTCAGATATAACTTGAAGGCATAATTATTGGAAGTCTACATGTTTGAGAGCTGGATGTGTTCCAACAGAGAATGAACCATTGACAGAAGTCTTTTTTGTAAATAACTTTAGCAATAATGTCATTTTCCATCATCTACTAGCCAATAGCCATTCCTCTACATACCCAAACTGTATCGACTAAACTTTCTTCCAAGTTGTTTTTTTATGTACAGTCTCTCTCTCTGAAGGATTGTAAGACAAATGCAATATCCCACATCACATCATTAGACATGAGGCTGTTTAATTAAACCCTGAAGCAATGCCAACAATAGCCATTATGAATTTCTTGTCCACCAAGCTTTTAATTAGTCCCTTAGAAACACCAGTTTTCCAGACTCCTTCCACTTTCGAACTGCCTTTCAAAGACTTTCCAAGAACATGAAACTTCACTCTTCATGTTCTTAAAATCAAAGCCCCAAAGGTTGAACAAACAGATGAGCGCCAACTCTGCGTATAATAGATTTTGGAAAGCATGTTTTACTGCCCTCTGTAGGGCTGGGGTGGTTTGTCTGAGTGTAGACTGTCTACATTAAGGATTACAAAAATAAAAGAGTGACAGAGAACTATTCATGTAAAGGTTGAGTCTGTGATTCTAGCACCACTAAGGACACCGAACAGAAATGCTACATTTTTATATATTGTGATTTTCTTTTTAAATGTTTTTCCTTATGTTAGAAACTTGACAGTTTAAAAGTATAATAATGCAAATATGCTTAAAAAATTTACCATAAAAAGATAATAGTACAAACAAAACCCGTAAAGTCTGTTACTGTTTGGGAAAATGTTATAATGGGGTCCCTATGTCTTAAAAAGTGGAGGGAGCCAATGGTGAAAGTCAAATATTAAGAACACAAATGTAAAATGTTTTATCTATTTAATGACATTGTAGGGAACAGCACATTCCAGGGCCCAATTTATGGCTGGGCCCCTCTCTGTCCATAACAGTGAACAAAGGTTTGCTATTGCTTTTGATTGGATCTTGGTGGACTAACACAAACAAACTGTCCAACGCCATCAGATAAAGATGCTAGGACAACTGCCAGACACATTTTAGAGGGCAAGAATACGACCTCTGGTACCAAGCTCAGGAAGGACAGGACTTCTAATTGGTCACATGCAGTTTCTGCCCTTTACCCATCTAGAGACTAATTCTTAAGGTTTTGGCCTGTAACTGCCATAAAAATTCCTCAGGACCTCCAGATGCAGCAGCAGAGATCACAAAGATCCATCCAAATCCATTCATAACTATGTTTTCAAACTTTAAAACCACAAACTACACACATCCATTTCATGCTTATGTGACCGGTTAGGTGTCT
Source organism: Megalobrama amblycephala (assembly GCF_018812025.1). Lineage (NCBI taxonomy): Eukaryota > Metazoa > Chordata > Actinopteri > Cypriniformes > Xenocyprididae > Megalobrama > Megalobrama amblycephala. The sequence continues at coordinate 23,279,734 of NC_063053.1, read as the reverse complement.
TTAATATTTATTTTGGGGTTACACTTATTCAGAGAAATAAGTATTCTCAGTGACAATTATTTGTGCAACATCTTGTTTGTTTGTAATATTGCCAAAGGTATTCTGGTGGTGGTTTGGAAAGTGAGAAATGCATTGGTAAACTTTAAAGACACTTTAAAGACTTCCAACTTTGTGCTTTATGCAAATGAGTTCCACAGGGGAAAGAAGGCACTGATGCCAACAGCCAAACGCAGTAGTGGAATGGAGAAGTACCAAACTGCAATCTCCTCCTCATCGAAAAGAGATAAAGGTACCCTTTCAACAGACACTCCTCAATCTGAGTCCCGACTTGCAAGGGTGAGACTGTAACAGATCATCCAAGTTCTGAGTCTCCCATTGGCTGAGACATAATAGATATGCTGAGTCTGTCCTGTAAAGGGGATAGACTTTAACAGCAGTGTTGGGTAAGTTACTTCAAAAAAGTAATTAATTACTAATTACATCAATGTTGTATTTAAAATACTTTCTAATTACTCTGTCTGAAAAGTAATTTAAAGGTGCTCTAAGTGATGTCACGTGTTTTTAGGCCAAAACATTTTTTGTCACATACAGCAAACATCTCCTCACTATCCGCTAGCTGCCTGTCCCCTGAACACACTGTAAAAAACGCGGTCTCTGTAGTCGCCACAAGCTCCGAAAACAAATAAAACAATAAAAACAAACTGGTGCAACCTGGACCACAAAACATAATAAACATGCTCCAGCCAATAACCGACAAGAATGATTTTAAATGTGCGTTCATGACTGTTTCAGGAAGCATGGGGGGGGGGGGGGGTTAGGGCGGAGTCTAGCTAGCCTCTGTTTTGTTTGACAACATTTTGAACGTCAACAGGAAGTTACATCCACCCAGGATCACTTAGAGCACCTTTAATTACTCAATAAGTAATTAAACTAATTACTTCTTACTGCCTGTTTTTGTGATTAAATATTACTCTTCATATTCTCCTTCGTCCTTGTGCCTACACTCATGTCACGTAACAGAAGAACGGACCAAACTGTGAATTTATGTTTGCGCCGTTTTTCTTCAGTTTTTTGTTCGTGTCTTGTCCCCATGGATCTACCCGCCGTCCAGCTTCTCTGCCTGGAGTAGGGAGACCGCTCGCTGGAACAACACACTACTGACTTTATCCAGCTTACGTGCCAGACTCACTTCCCGGATCGCTCGCTCTGTGTATTTTATCACACCAGCCTGAGCGAGCGGTCCAAGGCACGCATTCCAGCGGGCGGTCCGACGGAGAACTTCTCCACATTCATGGAGTAGGTGCTGGTTAACAACAACTCCCCGTTCACCATCAGCCCGGCTGAGGACTACACCAGCCCCACTCCACTGCCAGAGATCAACCAACCACCACCAGCAAACGACGCGACGGAGATGTTGTTTGAGCCCACCGCAGACAGTGGAGACCAGCCACCCGCGAGAGACGAGCCCGTACCGAGGATAAGGACGGAGTCTTTCATCGCCTTGGAGCCCGGACCACTGACAGTGTCTGACCAGGTGCGCGAGCCGGCAACACCGTTCGTCACTGAGGGAGTGATTGTGGAGCTCGAGGGCTGGGAGGAATGCCCCGCCCACGACACCACCGTTGTAGAAGTGAGTATTTTGAACTCTGGCCATTATTTTGAAGAACTGAAGGATTTATTTGAGGCTGATTTAATTGACTTTTTTGGAGAGGTGATTCCCATCTCCCCTGTATCTCCAGCACCCCTTATATCTCCAGAGTCTCCTGTATCTCCAGGCTCCCTCGTCTCTCCAGCTCCACCTTGGTCAACCGTCGACCTGCCTGCACCTACGGCTCCGTCTGGCTCTGCCTTCCCTCCAGCTCCACCTCCGTCCTCGGTCCCACCGGCTCAGTCTCTGCCCTCTGGACGTCCGTCTTCACCTCGGATGCTCATCGCCATGGCTACACCTCGGTCTCCCGTACCATCAGCTCTACGTGGGCTCTTCGGCTCATTGGCTACATCTGGGTCTCCATCTTCAGCTACGTCTCTGTCGGTCGTCCACCAAGTCGACACCACCACGGCTCCTTCCACCTGTGACTCCACCCTGGGGCCTCGTGATGGTTGGTCTCTGGACCAACATCTGGCTCCTCCTGCTCCTGGCTCCCCCTTGGCTCCTCCCTCCCTCCACTCCCCAATGGACTTTTCTATTTTTTTTTTTTTTATTGCTTGTTTTTGTTCCTCTCCTCTTCCTCCTCTAGAATGTGAAAGCGACTTATCGGTCCACTAGTTTCTATGGCAATATCAGCTGCTTTGTTAAACAAAAAAGTACATTAAAGCTAAAAGCCAACCTGAATGATGACAACACAGAATAAAATACTATCAATAGTGATCATCAAATCCTTTTAACAGTTTATTTTACAGACTTTGTGTTTAAGTCTTCCACTTTTTTCACAAAACATTTGCTCTCTAGAAACCCAGTCAGTTTGGGTTAAAATTCTTTGAAGTTCAAGTATTAGCATTATAAACACTGAATTATTACCAACATATGAAATTAAATTAAGGACATGCATCAGAAAAATTGAATCTTGGACAATAAATATATAACAGAAAATAACAGCTTGTTTTTGCAGTGTTGTATATTAAAGCAAAAGTGTCCAAAATTGGGAATTATGCGATAACAGACACAGCAATGCATCATGTATTATAAGATCATTATGTTTGTAGCCTGATCCATTAAAACATACAATATATAAATTATATACATACAATATTTCAATTCCGATAGTAGAGTAATACTATTATTCCATTAGGTCTGATCTATATTGTTCGCTGCAAACATGATGAAATACAAATACTTAGTAACGTGTTACACCCAACACTGGTCAGGACCCACTCATTGTCGTAATCATACTTTAGATCTAATATTGTCACATGGAATCATTAATCATTAAACTGCCTCCCTGCCACAAATGAATGAATGAATGAATGAATGAATGAGCTTAGAAGAACTCAATGTTGCTACAGAATCTATTGACTCTCTCTTTTACAGCACATTAGACGCAGTAGATTAAGGAAAAGATTAAGGAAATTAGTCCAATGCCGTGGTACAACGAGCACACTCGGGCCAGAAAAATGGAGCACAGCTGGAAGAAAACAAAACTAGCGGTTTTTCACATTTTGTGGAGAGAGAGAATGGTTGAGTACAAAAAGGCCTTAAAAACTGCTAGATCTGCTTTTTTTTTTTTTCAAATCTTTTAGAAGAAAATAAACACATCCCTAAGTATTTATTTGATACAGTGGCTAAATTAACGAGAAATAAAGCTTCAACTTCACAGCAGTAATGACTTTATGAACTTCTTTACTTGCCATATTGCTAATATTAGAGAGAAAATTATAACGATGCAAACATCTACTACAGTATTATGTCAGACAGTGCATCGTAGTATCCCTGAGGAAAAAATTAAATTCATTTGCTGCTATAGGAGAGGAAGAATTGTCTTAACTTGTTAAATCATCAAAATCAACAACATGTATGTTAGACCCAATACCGACTAAGCTATTGAAAGAAATGCTTCCAGAGGTCATAGATCCTCTTCTTAATATCATTAATTCATCTTTATCACTAGGAAACGTACCGAGAACTTTTAAGCTGGCTATTATTAAACCTCTTATTAAAAAAACACGACTTGATCCTAGAGAATTATTCAATTACAGGCCAATCTCGAATCTACCTGTTCTGTCAAAAATACTAGAAAAGGCAGTATCATCACAGCTATGTTCTTTTTAGAAAGAAATGGTATCTGTGAGGATTTCCAGTCAGAATTTAGACCATACCATAGTACTGAGACTGCTCTCATTAGAGTTATTAGGCTTTGTATCTCTCTATTAGTGTTACTGGATCTTAGTGCTGCATTTGACACTATCGATCACAACATTCTTTTAAATAGACTCGAAAATTATGTTGGCATTAGTGGAATTGCATTGGCATGGTTCAAATCATACTTATCTGACCATTATCACTTTGTAGTAGTAAACGAAGAGATGTCATATCGATCACAAGTTCAATATGGAGTACCACAAGGCTCAGTACTAGGACCGTTGCTTTTCACTCTGTACATGCTACCCTTGGGAGATATCATTTGGAAGCATGGTGTTAGTTTTCACTGTTATGCTTTTTTTTCACCTGGGAACACTTGATGGCTGCTCTGTTAAGTCTTCATCGTCAGTTAGGAACCTGGGTGTCCTCTTTGATACCAATCTTTCATTTGAATGCCACATTTCTAGCATGTGTAAAACCGTATTCTTCCATCTTAAAAATGTATCTAAACTATGACATATGCTCTCAATGACAAATGCAAAACAGTTAGTTCATGCATTCATGACCTCAAGGCTAGATTATTGTAACGCTCTACTGGGTGGTTGTTCCGCTCGCTTGATAAGCAAACTACAGCTGGTGCAAAATGCAGCAGCTAGAGTTCTTACTAGAACTAGGAAGTATGACAATATTAGCCCAGTTCTGTCAACACTGCATTGGCTTCCTGTTAAACATCGTATAGATTTTAATATCTTGCTAATTACTTACAAAGCACTAAATGGTTTAGCTCCCCAGGACCTGAGCGAGCTCTTAACGCATTATAGTCCTTCATGTCTATTGCGATCTCAGAATTCAGGCCAACTAATAATACCTAGAATATCAAAATCAACCACAAGCGGTAGATCCTTCTCCTATTTGGCACCTAAACTCTGGAACAATCTTCCTAGCATTGTTCAGGAAGCAGACACACTCTGTCAGTTTAAATCTAAACTAAAAATGCATCTCTTAAACCTGGCATACACATAACACATTATCAATTTATGTTTTCAAATCCATTAAATCTGCATAAATTAGGTCACCCGGAACTGGGAACACTTGTGTGGTGTGATTAATACGATCCTCAACTAGATGGAACTGGAATAAATACTTTGTTGCGATCCAAATTGGACTCATGAAAACTGCCTGAATCATAATAATGCACTGTTCGCTCTTGGCCAGAGGAGAACTGGCCCCCCGACTGATCCTGGTTTCTCCCAAGGTTTTTTTCTCCATTTTAACACCTGTTTGCCACCTGATGTCACCTCTTGGAGTTTGGGTTCCTTGTTGCCATCGCCTTTGGTTTGCTAAGTTTGGGACAAATGTTTACATTACAGTGCAAATTGCTAAGTTTTCCCCTTTTCTATAGATGGTAATGAAATTGAAACACTAACACTTGTGTAGGTGTTTAGTTACATCTTTGATAGTATTTGAGTTTTAAGATTAAGAATGTATTTCAATATGGTTTTATGTAGCAAATTTCTATATTCATTTTTGTACTATGCTAAATTTTGAACTTAAAGGGTTGGTTCACCCAAAAATGAAAATTCTGTCATTTATTACTTACCCTCATGCCGTTCCACACCTGTAAGACCTTCGTTAACCTTCGGAACACAAATTAAGATATTTTTGTTGAAATCCGATGGCTCCTTGAGGCCTTCATAGGGAGCAATGGCATTTCCTCTCAAGATCCATAAAGGTTCCTAAAAACATTATATTTAAATCAGTTCATGTGAGTACAGTGGCTCAATATTAATATTATAAAGCAACGAGAATATTTTTGGTGCACCAAAAAACCCAAAATAACGACTTATAAACTGATGGCCGATTTCAAAACAATGCTTTAGGAAGCTTCGGAGCACAATGAATCAGTGTATCAAATCTGCTGTTCGGAGCACCAAAGTCATGTGATTTCAGCTGTTGGCAGTTTGACACGCGATCTGAATCATGATTCGATACACTGATTCATTGTGCTCCGATGCTTCATGAAGCAGTGTTTTCAAATCGGCCATCACTAAATAAGTCTTTTTTTTTTCTTTTGGCGCACCAAAAATATTCTCGTCGCTTTATAATATTAATATTGAATGAACCACTGTACTCGCATGAACCGATTTAAATATGTTTTTAGTACCTTTATGGATCTTGAGAGAGGAAATGTCATTGCTCCCTATGCAGGCCTCACGGAGCCACCGGATTTCAACTAAAATATCTTAATTTGTGTTCCAAAGATTAACGAGGTCTTACGGGTGTGGAATGGCATGAGGGTAAGTAATAAATTACAGAATTTTCATTTTTGGGTGAACTAACCCTTTAAGTTTAACAGTTTGTGAAAACAGTATGTAAACATGCAAACTGGCAAATTTTGGTGGTGGTTTTGTCTGTGAGAGAAAAGAATTTATGTAATTTGAAAGATGTCATTGAATGCATTTTGTGCCAAAGCCATGATTAATGATCCACAGTTTAGCCCACATTGACTGATGTTGGGTTCACTGTGTGAAGAGATTTGTAAAATGGATGCGAGTATTGAGAAATGTGTCCTAGCGACTGTAAAAAACTAACTTCATAATTGTTTCGAATTTTATACATTTGTAGACATTTAGGGTATGTTTACACAACAACAATGTACTAAAAATTGAAATGTGTTTTCGACAACGCCGTCAAAACGATCTCGGTTCACAAGGATCCCTGTGTTATGCTGCCAGTGGCAGGCCAGTAATTGGTGATGTCAGTTTGTAAAGAAACATTATGCACCTGTACCCCCGGGTTAAAAGAAAAGGCTTAAAAGGTGCAATATATAAGAATTTTGTAGTAAAATATCCCAAAAAAAAAAAACTAGGCCGACTGGGCACGTGCACACATTAAAGGGCCTTGAGCACCTGCCCTTTTTCTTCTTTGAGAGAAAGTGCCCTTTTTTCTGGGGTGCTTTTTTAAAAAAAATTTATGAATGAATATATATTCCTGTTTGCGCAGTTTCCCTGTCAAACAAATATATTTACTGAATAAATTTTTTTTTTTAAAAATTACTGTATATCTGTCGGCTTTGTTCTGATGCCCTCCCTATTCATTCCCGCATGCGTGCCCCGCCTCATGAACCGGTGTCTGAAAACAATTATCAAATCACGACAATCCTATTGGCCGGCGACAGCCTATGACGTCATCATTGCACGACCCGGAAGTATATAAGGAGCGCCTAGAGAAGCAGTCAGTATCTTATCGTCTGAGGGACTGTTCAGCAGGCAGCCCCGATGCATGGCAGGTAATGCAGTGTCTCATTTCCTGTTCTAAGGGAACCATGGTTACATACGTAACCTGAGATGCTCCCTTTCGAAAGGGAACTCAACACTGCGTTTGATACGCTTTGGGGAACAATATACCAACGCCACCATGCTTGAGGGGAGTGCATGCCAAAAAAATGGCAGACAGGCCTACCAAGGCCGCTCAAAGGCTTCTGGTACCAAACTTTCTTGAAGAAAGAAGGCTCCTCTAAGGGAATGTAGCCAGGGGGCCCTAAGGAACCCTAGCCAGTCACTTGTCAGGGGAACAAAGCCTTGGCCAACAACCTGTCTGATCACAGAGTCTCAAATCACATTCTTCAGAGAAGATATCCAGTAAGAGAGACTGCAAAGAGGCAGTAACCAATTCAGACCAGAGCATAGAGACGGGCCTCCTGGAGAGCAGGACTCAGCTTAGCGCTTTTTACCCTTACCTTTACCCAATGTGGGGAGTAACACTCTGCTCAATCCTAGGATCTACTCAGCGCTTGATTATTTGCACTGAGGAGGCTGTGCAATCTAAAAGGAAACCAACAAGGGGAGCACATTTACCATCCTGGGGGCTGATCCTCAATAGGGAGGCATCAGAGAGGCCTTCAACCACTGACCAGCTTAGGGAGCTTAGGGAGCTAAGTACTATGCAGGACAACCCTCAAACAAGGGGAGTACAGAGCTCAATCTAACAGATGAACCGTACTGTAGGCACAAAATCATTGAGGCCCAGGAAGGGGCCTGCAACATGACGTAAATTCTACATTGTGTAGAAATACCTCACAGCAGCCTTGTGAAAGGCCTACATGTGAAACTACATGCTCAAAAGGGCAGCCTGTACTTAAAGGGCGGCCTGTGAAGGCCACACACCTAGAACAGCTTGCTTGCTGACAAGCAAGACCTCATCAACATTGAACTTGCTCAGAATGAAACAGAGTTTAACTAGCAGATAAGACTGTAGAGTGCCCACATATTACAGTCTACCTCAACACATTCCAACAAGCAGTGTACTCAGTAAAAATACTTTTTACTCTTTAAGGAAGAGGAGTAAAAAACTTACGCCATCAAGCTCTGAAGGAGGCCCAAACAGGGCCTGCGACTCCAGAAAGACACGGGCGTCAGCTAGTGCCAGTGTCTATGATCTAAGGGAGCCAAATCTGAGAACCAAACTATCCAGTGAGGTTGACTAGTTTAGCTCAACCTGAGCACACCTTCCAACAGGCAATGTACTCAGTAAAAACACTTTTTACTCTTTAAGCAAGAGGCTCTGAGGGAGGTCCAAACAGGACCTGCAACTTCAGAATGACACGGGCGTCAACCTGTGGCAGTGCTAGTTTCCAAGTGAGCAAACTCTACCAACAAGCCTTGTAATACAACAAGCTATTGTACTATGAAGGAGGTCCAAACGGAGCCTTCTACTTCAAACAACACAAGTGTCAGTTTATGGCAGTGTTCAAGCTCTAAGGGAGCCATATATGAAAACCAAACTATGTAGCAAGGTGAGTACAAACTACGTCACCATACTCTTAAGGAGGCCAAAGTCAGGCCTACTACTCCAGAACACACAGGTGCTAGCCTGTGGCAGTATTAGAGTTTACTGAGTTCACAAAGTGTAGGGCAGGAATCAGAACTAAAGTAATAAAGTACAATAAACTTGACTAACAAGGGAGTACTATTAATCTAACCCTGAAAAATACAGTGTGGGTACTTCACATCAGAAATTCTCACCAAAAACAGATACAATCTGTACTGAACCCTAGGGAACAGGAGCTTTCATAAAAAGCTACAACCATATCACTCAAGCTTGAACATAGTTCAAGGGGTTCAGGGGAAAAAACTGAAGTCAAAGTACCACTAGATAGTTCTGGGGGAGTGGGGCCACAGCAACAAAGTTTCTATTCACATAGTGAAAAGGGGCCTACAACGCCTGAGACAACGGCACCGGGGAGACTTAGCAATAGTCTGCTACCTTAGCTGCTATCTATTTTGCACCTACACATTCATACAAATATATCTAAACTATGACATATGCTCTCAATGAAAAATGCAGAACAGTTCATGCGTTCATGACCTCAAGGCTAGATTACTGTAACGCTCTACTGGGTGGTTGTTCTGCTCGCCTGATAAATAAACTACAGCTCGTACAAAATGCAGCAGCAAGAGTTCTTACTAGAACCAGGAAGTATGACCATATTAGCCCATTTCTGTCAACACTGCATTAGCTTCCTGTTAAAGGTGCTAAAGAGGTTCTTTTTGTCGACTGAAGTTTTTGAAATGAGCGCATGGGTAAGAACAACCCCCCTCCTTCACAGCTCATTTAGAGGGAACGCCTCCCAAAACTCGTGCACGAGTATCGGAACACGAGTGTTTACCACCGGCATTCGCTGTGTTATTAAGCCGGGCACACATTTAACGACTAGCTAAATGTGTACTACATTCTGACTATGCTCAACATACAGCGATTGTTTCCTGCTCCTGAAGCAGATTTATATACTTTCACATGGAATTTGAACACCGACTGTAATCGCAGACTGAAAGCAACTGGCTCTGACTGGACGCGTTTGAGCGCGATCAGTCATAAGTATCAATTTACATTCATAATCGGCCTTACAATCGTTAAGTGTGTGCGCGACTTAAAGCCGTGGATTCATTATGTCGGACTCACCGCAGGTAACTCATAATCTGCAGTTGTTACTCCTGTCTCCTGACAAAAACATTGCATGCAGCGCCTGTGGAGTGTGGAAAGTTACTGGAGCGCGCAGCCGCGCGTCTCTCACATGGATCGTCATGGCAGTGATTGACAAGCCAGAGGGCCAATCCGCGCACGTCTCTCGCAAGGAACGTCATGGCAGTGATTGACAAGCCAGAGGGCCAATCGTTTATGCGATGATCGCGTAAACGATTGGCTGATGTTTATAAGGCCCTACCTCGTGCACAGATAATGTATATTAATATTATTACTTTCAGTGCACCTAATAAATAGTCTTTTATCAGTTAGTAAAGACAGTTTCAAGTAATATTGCAAAAATGTATAAAACAAAACATCCTCTTTAGCACCTTTAAGCATCATATAGATTTTAAAATCTTGCTAATTACTGACAAAGCACTAAATGGTTTAGCTCCCCAGTACCTGAGCGAGCTCTTAATGCATTATAGTCCTTCATGTCTATTGCAATCTCAGAATTCAGGCCAGCTGATAATACCTAGAATATCAAAATCAACCGCAGGCAGTAGATCCTTCTCCTATTTGGCACCTAAACTCTGGAACAATCTTCCTTGCATTGTTCAGGGAAGCAGACACACTCTGTCAGTTTAAGTCTAGACTAAAAATGCATCTCTTTAACCTGGCATACACATAACACATTATCAATTTATATTTTCAAATCCATTAAAGGATTATTAGGCTGCATAAATTAGGTCAGCCGGAACCAGAACACTTCCTATAACACCAGATGTACTCGTTACATCAGAAGAAGAATGGCATCTACGCTAATATTAGTCTTTCTGTTTATCCCGAGGTTTACCGTAGTCAACCGGATCCAGGCCGTATCCAGGTGAGATCGAGGACATACACCTTGACATGACCAGAATGCAGCCCTGAAGTATCAGCAGAGATTGAGTCAACTAGATCATCCATTGTGAAGGCGAATTAACCTGCTGATGTTGATGAATGCAAGCTAAATACAGGTTCTTCCATGCCTTCTAAATCTCAGTATGAAGATCAAGAAGGAATGGAAAGCTTACGGTGGCTGGAGGTTTATGGCAAAAAAGGAACCGTTCGACGAACAATCCGTGAGCGGTTTCTTTCTTAACCTGCTCCAAAGGCAGCTGCAGTCTGTCAAAGACGCATTCCATAATCCCACACAGCTGTATATACGCGGGGCCAAGGTGGTTTTGAGGATTCAGGAGACTCACCATCTTCATCCTCATCAGCCATCCCCTGCTCTCTCATTTGGCTTAGAACAAGAAGAGCAATTGCTGCTGAATCTAATGATGTCAAAGACAACACATCATCATAATCCCACAGCTCTCTACCGTCAGTCGTCGAAGGTCGCAGGGAATTTCACCCCTTCCAACTCTTCAACAAGCTCCAGCTGAGAACCCCATGGTCTAGTCTCTACTCTGCCTCAGCAAGAGTAAGACCCGAACCATTAGGTGCAGCTGCCGGTCCTTCTCCTCTTGAGGAGTAGACCAGAAGAGAGTGGAGCATTTTACACGTAAAACACACTCACAATAACAACAGACAGATCCACAAGAACAACCTGTACATGCTCTTTTGTTCTTATAAAAGACATAAGTTATGCATGTGATCAGATGTCAACACTATGGGACACAGATATACATACTTCCTGAAATGTTTGTCAGACATAATTAGTCTTACCTTAACACCAGTTTGATAACACTTGCTTTCAAACAAAACAGAAGATGAAAAAGATACTGGCTGCGTTCCACTCGTTTTAGACACGCATTTGCGAACTTCCCTAAACACTTCCCCTCGGGGGAATCCCTGCCGCCATTTTGAAGTGCGTTCCACTTCGTGAAGTGGACTAGGTAAGTTTATATGGACAGACCCTCGCTCCCTCGATTTTGACACACATATATACATATAGAATGCTGTATTAAACAATTTTGTAAGGGGAAAAAATAAATAATAAATCAGCTCCATTGCGGATTTCAAGTGATCAAGGGCTTAGGACGTTCCAATTCAGCCCATTGCAAAGGTTCCGCCAGTAGTGGGCACTCGTGCAACGTAAGCAATGACGTACAGCCGAGTCAACGAGACTGAGGGAAGTTAGCGAGGGAAGGGCATTTAAAAAACTAACTGGAATGCATCCACTGACTGCTTCTCTAGGTGCTCCTTATATACTTCCCGGTCGCGCAATGATGACGTCATAGGCTGCCACCGGCCAATAGGATTGTCGTGATTTGATAATTGTTTTCAGACACCGGTTCACGAGGAGGTGTTTTTTCTAAGGACGTTTATAAAAGCTATTTAAATGCCCTAATTGAACTAAGGCCTAATCCTGGCTTAATCTTTTTGTACCTTCAAGGGCAATATTGACACAATACAATGCTTCACTTCATTTTTAAATACTCTAAAACATGGTTTTTCCCTTAAAATTTACATTTATGAATGTGAGATTTAGCAATTAAAATAAAAATATAAATAAATAAATAAAATAATTATGGGTTTGTTTATCTTTGGAGTTTACAATAATACCTAAAAGAACCTCTTTCCACTATAAAATACAATTTTCATCAACATTTCCAACAATACATGCCTTTAGACTGAAAAACAACAAAAATGCAAATTTGTGAAAACGGTGACGTCATGCGCATGTGCATTACACGCTGTTTTCACAAATTTGCGTTTTTGTTGTTTTTAAGGAGATGATAACAGCATTGTGAATTTGAATCCTATTTTTAAAGGGTACATTTACAGGAGACCAATGTACTAAAAACTAATGTGCTAAAAAGTTTTTCCTTTGCATTTTTCGCATACAGACGACACCAGTAAAAAATAAATAAATAAATAAATAAAAATAATTCACATGGATCTGTGAAAACTACCAAAACGCTGCATTATGCAAAAGCCAGGCCAGTAGTTGGCGATGTCACTTTGTAAAAAAAACTACACGCCTATAGAGTGGTGCAGGTATGACATCACTTTGTAGGCCAATCGGCACTTAGCATCACACAGGTTCCCTTTACAAAAAGAATTTTAGAATTTTAACATTTAACTTTTGGATTATTGAACAAAAAGCAAGAAACAAGCTCTATGATCAAGAAAAGTTTATGATACACATTTTGCCCATCAAGATAATTTTCACAGATGAACACAACTTATGAATTTTGAAGGCTAAATGCAGTCGCCAGAAGTAAAAAGCTGAAGGGAGGCTATAAGCAAACTAGCCTACACCACGGTCCCACAACCACCACTAAGCTTCCGACAACTCTTTCAGTTTTTATATAAAAATATTTTCCCAGAAAGTTTGAGTTAGAATAGTTTATAAGAGCACATTTATAAGCATAACGAGGCTGTAAGAGGACTGAGCTTGCCTGTTCTGTGTGATGACGTTTAATGTTCACCACAGACCTTATTTCAGCCATTTACCCACAATCCCATAAAAAAAAAAAACAACAACAAAAAACAAAAAAACATTGACTTCGGCACAATGGAACCAGAAGTGCTAAAATGTTAACTTGTTTCTGTGTTTTGGCCTACAAAGTGATGTCATACCTGCACCACTCTATAGACTGAACATGCAATACGCATGACGTCACCGTTTTCACAAAATCACAGTCAGTGATGCCAAATTTTTGAGCGTTCGAAACTGTGAATCATTTTGCGAAGCAGTTGGTTCAGTTGATTCAAAGTTTCAAAATGCTTTGTTTATCCAATCACTACATAAAGGATTCATAATTTCCAGAAACATATTTAACCTAGATACAAAAAAAACAAAAAAAACAATTGAATCATACGACAACAATAATTCCAAATGAATTAACAATACAAAGGGGATTTAGAAGTTTTAATGGGACTGGTATTATGGATGGTCCACATCACACATTTCAGATTATGTAACCCCAGATATAAAACAAACTCAAGACTACAGGAAAGAAATAAGAATAAAACAATAAAAGAAATTATATATAAAAAAAAAAAAAAAAAAAAAAAAAAAAAAATCAAACTTGTATGGGGTTTCATACAAGCCATTTTGAAAATAATGATCCTACTCAACATGTAGTCCTACACCATCAACAGCACCACATTATGAACAGTCACAGGGCAAATGACACACTTCTTAAGCAAGTTGAGAAATGTGTTGCGCTTGATCTTAAACTCTGCTAAATATTTGTTGAGAAACTTCAATATGCATTTCACCAGTCAACTCAATCAAGAAAACCTCGTGTGTTTTCCTTTGCGGGAATGCTCAGTTGTGTCCTTTCTTTTCTTGTCCTCAGCGTCCCACAGTGCATTCCGAACAAACCGCGATGCTGCACCTTTATCCAGACGTGCAGCTTTTCTTCTGTCCGTGATCTCTTTAACTTTGTTCATATATGTCCTGATTCTCTCCTGTGAGGTGGAGGGGGATGTTACTTTTCTTTCTCAGATAGTCAGTACATATATTAAACCATCATTCATAAAGACTAGTAGCGATTTTACATAGAATTCTACTTTCACATACTGGATTTCTGTTCACAGATTTAAACAGGGTTTCCACAGGCTTTATGAAGGTAAATTGTAGACTTTTTAAAGACCAAGTAAAGAAAACGTAAGGAATAAACTGAAGAGACAACAATGTCAATAGTTTCTCTAAATGTAAATGTCTAGTTTTCCAGTACAACTCTCTATAGATTCTTAAATCAAGATACATTTACTGGAGATACAGAATTACAAAATATGAAGTCTTGTTTTCTGTGAAATTGATCAAAATTAAGTGACTTCATGATTAAATCACGAACAAATATCTGCCAGTGAGCTCAGAATAATGAACTTAATTCAAAGAATTTTTCATAACTTATTTACAGATATTTGTTCTTGTTTTAATTTTGTTCAGTTTTCCAAGACTTCATTTTACATTTGCATCTACTGTAAATGTATCTTGATTTAAAGATGTTTAGATATTTGTATTGGAAAACATGACAAAAATACTGAGGACAATATAATTTTTTTGCAATGCATGCAACATTTAACATTTTTAAGGCCTTAATTTGTGTAAGGATGAATTAAGACTTTTTAAGACCATTTGAAGACCCACAGAAAATATATCCTGTTAATATATGCCCCGATACCATTCCAGTTTAAATTCAAGTTATGTGCTATGGACTTTGAACTTATGGTATAATGTTGGTCATCACAGAAAAGAAAAATGTTTGTTTGTTTTTAATGTGGTTACAGACATGCCCCAGGGTTCCCGCTCTTTTTCAGCGATCATTTTCAAGGACATTTTCAATTTTACTATGGCAGGAATATAAAACACGGATCATGCCCTAAAGTAAAATATTGCTCACCATGTCTTTAAAAGGCGTATAGTTTATTGTCATGACTTAACTATAAAATCAGTTTTTATTGAGCTCTCAATCATACATAATGACTTTATTACAAAACAATTGCAAGTTTATATCAAGCAATTCTGACTTTAACATGCAATTGTGAGTTTATATCACAATTATGTAAGCCTGCAATTGCAAGAATTGAGAATTAATTTTTTTAATTTTGAAACAAAAAGTTGCAATTACCTTTTTTTTTTTTATTCAGCAGCAGAAACAAACTTCCATAGTTTATTGCCATGACTTAACTATAAAATCAGTTTTTAATTGCTCTTAATTATACATTATGACAAATTGCTCTCGTTACCAGTGTCCATTTCATAGCAAAAAATATTGGAACTATTTTAATGTTTTGTTTAACTATTTGAAAATAAAAATATTAGTGAAAGACAAAGTTGATGAACAACAAAGACATCCACAACACGTAATAGAATATGTGGCAGGTCTATTAGTCTGCATTTACGCATCTATTTTGACATTAGCATTCTCTGTCCTGTCCAATGCTGGTTATCACCATGTCAATCAATATAATTTTGGATTCAATCCCGCATTTAAATAAGTTAGTCATTCCCAAAACTTTGCCGTGTGTATACTTAGCAGCATGAAAAACTTTTTTTTTCAAATTGCAAATGGGTTATATACAGATTTTCCCTTTTTAATCACTGCAGCTGTCAATCACTTAAGCGGAAACTCAAAGTTATGCACTGTTGTGAAAACTCCTGTTATAATCAATGAAGCTAGCTACACTGCACAATGAATCTCTTATTGACCTTATATTGCATAAAAATTATTAGTTAGCAAGTTACTTAATAGACCCTTTTCACAATGACGTCAGTTAACTTCCGCCTATCCGCAAAGCAGTGTATCAGTTGTTCCGTCTTACCTTCGCGCCGGCGACTTCTCGGGAAAATGCTTTAATAACTTTAAATGCGAACGGTTTATGTCAAGGATTTACACAGTCGGCTTCTTCTGGTAATGATATTTATTATTTCCTTTCTGTAACTGCCTTGGTTAGGGTTTCCACGAGCAGAAACTTTAGCAATGTTGTCATTGAATTGAGTTTTATCACAACGATTGTGTGTCCACACAAATCTGTTAGCCTATTTGGAATAACAAGAATATTGTCTTTAAAAAAAATCTTTATTTTTAGAAATTGGTAGGCTATATGATAATGGATATTGTTCTTGTGAGATTTATTTACAAATAATGGACATCTGGAAGTAACACGTCCACATATAATACTCCGAAGAATTAATGGTGTGAAGATTTGAGATAATTTTACATCATACCAGTTTAAACTGAACTGCTGCAATATATTAAGATTGTATAATTTGTAAGAAGTGTATTGAAAATACAAAACGGAAGTAGCCTATGTGTTCATTTAATGTTATTCCCTGGAGAAATAATTTGATTTTGTTCATTTGCTGCTATAACAATGAGTACTGTTGTAAATCCTCTGTATATTTTTGTATGCGACGATCTTGTTCTGCAATAAAGAGACGAATGACAATGTTTTTTTTACGATTGAAAAATGCCATGTACATGAGTCAGTTTTTACAACATTAGCAGTCTTCATGTAGTATTATATTAAACACAATTTGTATTATTATGTATGCCATATTTATCGAAATAAAAGTATAAAAATAGACTTTGATATTTAAAAAGAATAAGCTTATGTTGATCTTCATTGTACATAGGCCTGTTGTAGGCACTGAAATAAGTAGTGCATTAAGGTTTGAATGAATAGTTTTTTACTGCACGTAAATGTTGGAAACATGCGTTTATTTCACAAATATATATAAACAGCTTCATCTGCAATAAAGACAGCAAAGTGCATGTATGGCTTCAGTACGTATTCAACTCCTCCGACTTTAAGCAGCAAATCGCACCGTTCGGTAAGTTTGTTTGAGATCTGCGGCTGCCAAATACCTCACCTTGAATTTACATGAAATTGGGCGACTACAGTCATCCTTTAACCACATTTGTGGCATATGTACAAATATTGAGTGCACTTCATTCGAGTCGCGCTAGTATTCCACTATGCTGACGGAAGTGAGGATACACTGCTTCGAGTCCAATCGGAAGCTGTGTGACGTCATGTGAAAAGGGTCTATTAGGTAGCTGCATACCAATTACTGCATACATTTGAGCAATTATAGCTAACTGCTGCAAGTGGCAACACAAAACTAAACATCATTGAAAATACTACTCTCATACCAAAACTCAACATTCCTGAACATCGCACTTTCTGCAACTAACAGTAATTGTTTTTGGCCAGTGATAAACTCATTGATCTCAGCTGAAGAACTTTCTAAAAAAATCATTTTCAAGGACAACAACAAGATTTTCCAGGACATTTTACATTTTCTCTAATTTTTCATGCGTTTTCCAGGATGAGTGGGAACCCCGATGCCCTCACAATGTCAGTTTATCACTCCCAAGTTAAAAAAGTTCAGTAGGGACTCTGGAGCTTCCAAAAAGGTTCTAAATAAGGAGAATTTTTTTTTTTTTTTTTACAAACTGTTTAATTATTAAAATTTAAAACTCGGCTTGACAATGAGACTAGAGGCAATTCAGAATTATTTACTGTGATAATCCACAATGTCACAAATGCTACTAATTTTTAACTTGTGATTCGAACCTAAAACATTTATAAGTAAAATGACAATCTTTTCTTACCAATTCCTGTTTGATCGCATGGTCTTTCGGATTGACTCCTTGTGTCACCAGATACACTAAGAAGGAAAGTTAAATCTTGTCATAACTGGTTAAATTTCACTACAGTTGACAAGTAAAATACAAAAGGTGTAAAATCTTACTCCAGAACATAGAGTTGAGGGCATATGCAGACATCAGATCCAGTTTAGCTTGATCGAGAGGATCCAGCTTGAATGAGGTACAAAAAGATCAAAACATTCCAATAATAAGCCATTCATATGTGACAAGTTCATATAACTGTTGATTTGTGGATTTGTTTCCACATACTTTAAGCAGATGATCACTTCTGGATACAGACACAAGTGTTTGGACCATATTCTGGACAGAGCCGACAGAGGAGTCAAAATCATTGAGGTTTTCCTCGATTTCGGTGGGATAATCCTCTGCTAGACCATCATCAGCCATTGTCTGCCAACTGACAGGATTCAGGATTCCTACAAACTTTTACCACTGAATGACCTGAAAAAAGTCGTTAGTTCGTTTATTTTTAAAATACATTTAAATGGGAATCTTTCAAAACTAAGCGTAACTAAAAATTTTAAGCATAAATTAGCTTGACTTTTCAGGCCTGGACGTTTTTAATTCCTTGATATTTGATTTTAGGAACATGACAGATATTTAAATACACAGTTGTGGACACATGATTAACGTTAATGATGTTATATTATGTGACAAAAGAATATCTAATAAATATAAAGCATACAAGATTATAACAAGTGTACAGATTTAATGTGAGAGATAGTGTGGAGATGTCCAGCTTTATCCACGTGTGTTGGTGACTAAGTGTTGTAACAGCACACTTGCTTTTCAGGACAAAAAAAAATAAATGCGACGCACTCTGAGACAGCTCATTAAAAACTTAATGTAAATAATATTTACACACAAGTACGTTTATGTTATTTAAAAAAGCCCTTACCTGATATAATCACACACACGACACGGCACCTCCGGTGAATCCAGGAAAAATAAGCGACGTTTAATTCCAAGTATTTCAAAATAAAAGCCACGCAAGATTAATTTGACAAGCAAATTAAGCCCATAATGTGCGAAATCTAAATCATTTAATTTTATTTAGTGTTTTACACTAACACACTAAGTTATTACACTAATAAATAACACAGCACACTTAAATAGTATTTATTATTCTAAAATATTTTTTATCACTCATCCTTCTTTTCAGATACCTTGCATAAAATGGTGAAAAAGCTGTGCTAGCATATTATTTTATTAACTTAGTTTTGTCATGTTTCAGGTTGTAAGAAAAATGAGTTTAACTTTAAATTTAATTATTTTGTGTGTTTAAATAAATTCTACCTGTTGAGACTTTATCTTCAAGTTTTCTGTATAACATCCTCTGCTGACTGCGAATTTTCATTACCTGCAAATGAAGTTCGTCCACAAAGAATTAATTATCATTATTTTTCTCCTTTTTGCTTACATGACTTTTAACTTGCCGTGGAGCTTTTAATTTGTAGTCGTGTTGTTGATGTTCGCCTATAGTGCATATAGTGTAGCACTATCGTGTTGTTACTGTCTATATGCGGAGATCAGGTGCAAGAAAGATGAATTCAGCTAAAATCAAGCTATTGGTGAGTGAAAGCTTTCTATTCACAAGCGCTGTTGCAATTCAGCGGCTTTGAATTGATTCATATGTGAAGGAATGTCATATACAGTCACCTTATTACGATAAACACGAGACTTTTATGTGTTTTACTTTTAAGTGTAATACTGTCATTACCACCTACAAAACAGCTGTTTCGTCTCCCATAACAGCTGTACTTATGTATATTTACTTTAGCTGAACTTTGTATGTCATTCGTCTGACTTTGAATCCAACTTCTTCTCTTATCTATATAATAGTGTTTTGTTTGAAATGTCATTTGGCCACACATTTTAAAAATGCTGAACACTCTAATCTGTCTTTGCTGTCATATCGAAGCACACTTCCTTTCTCTGTTTCGCATGACATATGGGCTGTGTCTCGAAACCCAGCTGACTACCGACACAAAATTTTTGGGTATCACGATAACCAGAAATATTGCTGCCTAGAAACACCTACAGGAAAGAACAAAATTACATTTTAACCCTCTTTAATGTCTCATTTGTTTCTCTCAGACAGCACTGAGAGAGAGAGCTTAGACATTCTGCTGAAAATTCTACCAAGACCAAATTATCTGAGCTCCTCTTCACATTAATTTTATATTTTTATACTCTTAACAGTTGTATTATTTGTGTCTTTTTCTTTAAGGAATTTTAGGAAAAACCTCTGACTGAAACAAAGTTGCCTTTTCAGTGAAACATTTTAAGAACTCCTTTAGAACTCCATAGAACATGTGTATGGTTATTTAGTACCATGGTATATATCAAAGTACCATGATATTACCATCGGACACCATCAATGTACCATGGTACCACCACTGTACCCTACTGTAAAGAAATCTTATCTTTCTAATGGCTCTGCGTAAATCCTTTTGACTGTAGTTATCATATTTACCACAGTTATTATTATGACTGTTAAGTCTTTTTTGACAGAGCAGCAGCAAACACAATTATGTTCTAAGAATATTCTAATAACTTTCGCATTAAGTTATGAAAAAGTTATTTCTGAGTGTTCTCTGAATGTTCTCTTATGTGAATGTTAAGGGAACATTCCATTTGATAATTTTGCAGATGTTATGGGAATGTTACTTTTGAATGTTCTCTGAACATTCTGAAACAAGTAGTAAGATTTAAAAAATAAATAAACATGCAACTAAAATGTTTCAAAAAACAACAACCCATGAACGCCGTATAAATAATGAATGTTATATTAACATTACTGTAAGAATGTTTGCTCATAACTTTCAGAGAACACTGACATCAGCTAAAGTTCTGAGAACTGCTGAATTCATGTTACACAATATTTAAAAAAATAAATAACTAAAAAAAATATATATATATATATATATATATATATATATATATATATATATATATATAATTCCTTAAAGGGATATATAAGAAATAGAAAATGTGCACTATTCATTGATAAGGACATCATATCATCAGCTGTAGAGGGATTTGTTAATAACACGGTGTGTATGTTTGTAGTCTCCTAGGTAAATGTCAGTCTGGTGTCATGTGATTGAGTGGAGTACAGGAGGAGCATGTGAGCGTGTTGTAATTAGTGTGATGATGCACGTAAGGCTTCAGCAGCCACTCCAGCATTCCTTGAGTGACGCATCAGACGGGATTGGGATAGAGACAGATTGTTCTGTGTAACTGACTCACATGCTGTTTTCTACCGGTGTGAAATTCTGTGTACTTTCAGTAATGTGGCGGAGGTGTTTTCTCATGTCTGTTTCTTGCAGCGCTGTGAGTCCTCCTGATGGACTGTTTGCTTCTTTCTTCATTGTGATCTGATGGCCAGCATCTCCAGAATGGCAGACGGATTTTAAAAGCAGACAGACCGTAATCTCACAGCAGTAGAGGGGCTGACAGCTAGTAAGTTTGGATACACTCCTTCCTTTGTTTTTCATGGGTTCTGAGTTTTATTAAAGTGGTTGCTGTATTTTTGAAATTCCTTCCTCTTTATTGCTAAAGCAAACATGGACATGAACGATCATGTGACTTGTGGAGGTGAGGCATGCTATTACTTTTTAAATCATGAGTTATTTTACTTTTTCTTTTTCTTTTTTTCACCTGGTGGATGATAAACTGGCATAAAGTTCCCAAGAGGGAGAAACCGAGTGTCTAGAGATCTGAATAGCCTTTCTCAAGCACCAGCAATGTTTCCACTCATGTATTTTTATGCACACTTTGTGATATTGCATTAAAACCGCTGAATGAAATTGCAACAACAAAAACCCTAATGTGCTCAACTGAAGTGGATTTTTTTTTTTTTTTTTTTTTTTTATGAAGACATGCATAAACTACAATATAAATGCTTTTACTGATTAAATTCCTTAAAGGGATAGTTCACCCAAAAATGAAAATTTGATGTTTATCTCAAGATGTAGGTGACTTTGTTTCTTCAGTAGAACACAAATGATGATTTTTAACTCCAACCATTGCCGTCTGTCAGTCATATAATGCATGTCAATGGTAACTAAATCTATGTGAGTAAAAAAACTTGCACAGACAAATCCAAATTAAACCCTGCGGCTCGTGACGACACATTGATGTCCTAAGACACGAAACGGTCGGTTTGTGTGAGAAACCGAACAGTATATATATAATTTTTTACCTCTAATACACCACTATGTCCAACTGCCTTGTGCGTGTGGTCTGAAAACGCGCTCTCGAGCGATCACTTCCAGCATCAGAGTGCATTCAGACCTCACACACCGGATGCTCAAGGCAGTTGGACATAGTGGTGTATTAGAGGTAAAAAATTATATAAATACTGTTTGGTTTCTCGCACAAACCGATCGTTTCGTGTCGTTACGAGCCGCAGGGTTTAATTTGGATTTGTCTGTGCATGTTTTTTTTTACTCTCATAGATTTAGTTACCATTGACATGCATTGTATGACTGACAGACTGCAACAGTTGGAGTTAAAAATCATAATTTGTGTTCTACTGAAGAAACAAAGTCACCTACATCTTGGATGCCCTGAGGGTAAGCAGATAAACATCAAATTTTCATTTTTGGGTGAACTATCCCTTTAATGCACAACAAAAAACTTTGATTGAATAACTGGACTAACCAGTGTACCAATCTCAATGCACACCATCTCAAATGTTGTTTTAGTCATTCTGAAATGCTTGAGGCAAAAAAAGCTTCCCACGGTTGTTGCAATGGTTCTTTATGCGCAAATGAAAACCACCTAACCACTGCCCAGAACACCCTAGAAACTATATTGCAACAATCCATGAGCGGTTCTCAACGCGAAAATCTGTTTTCTATATGAAAATTAATTGAATAAACCTTGCTAAGTGAACTGTGACTAGACTAGACTTGTCTTGACCTAAATATTGTTGCTGTTTTGTTGGTTAAACTGCTATTGTTTTCCTCATTTGTAAGTCGTTTTGGACAAAATCATCTGCTAAACAATTAAATGGAAATGTATAAGCAAAATAATATTTATTTTAATATTTTTTTGTCCTTTTTTGTGATTTTGGGCTGAAATAATTACATATAGTTATATTCCTGACCCTTTTTGTCAGATTTACCCCTTTTAAAGGGATAGTTCACCCAAAAATGAAAATTCTGTCATTAATTACTCACTTTCATGTCGCTCCAAACCCGTAAGACCTTCGTTCATCTTCAGAACACAAATGAAGATATTTTGGATGAAATCTGAGTGCTTTCTGTCCCTCCATTGACAGCTACACAACTGACACTTTGACACTTCAAAAAGTTCATAAAGAGATCGTAAAACTAATCCATATGAATTGAGTGGTTTAGTCCAAATTTTCTGAAGAGACTCGATCACTTTATACGCTGAATAGATTTAATTTAGGCTTTTATTCATATATAAACATTTGATCAGCGATCAAAGCAGAAGCTCAACCGAACCTGCTTGATGTGCGAGAACAAACCTCTTCTGGAAGCTCAGACGTGCTGTGTAACACACGAGAATGAACCTCAGTGGTTACTTCAGCTCTCAGATTTCATCAAAAAGAACTTCATTTGCGTTCCAAAGATGAACGAAGGTCTTACAGGTATGGAACAACATGAGGATGAGTAATTAAAGGTGCCCTTGATTCAAAAATTGAATTTATCTTGGCATAGTTAAATAACAAGAGTTCAGTACATGGAAAAGACATACAGTGAGTCTCAAACCCCATTGTTTCCTCCTTCTTATATAAATCTCATTTGTTTAAACGACCTCCGAAGAACAGGCGAATCTCAACATAACACTGACTGTTACGTAACAGTCGGGGTGTACGCCCCAATATTTGCATAATGCCAGCCCATGATGTTCCCAACATTATAAAAGGCATTAGACAAGGGCAGCCAGTTAACGTCTGGAGCTGCACACAGCCGAATCATCAGACTAGGTAAGCAAGAACAACAGCGAAAAATGGCAGATGGAGCAATAATAACTGACATAATCCATGATAGCATGATATTTTTACTGATATTTGTAAATTGTCTTTCTAAAAGTTTTGTTAGCATGTTGCTAATGTACTGTTAAATGAGGTTAAAGTTACCATCGTTTCTTACTGTATTCACGGAGACAAGAGCTGTCACTATTTTCATTTTTAAACACTTGCAGTCTGTATAATGCATAAACACAACTTCATTCTTTATAAATCTCTCCAACAGTGTAGCATTAGCCGTTAGCCACGGAGGACAGCCTCAAATTCACTCAGAATAAAACTTTAACATCCAAATAAATACTTTACTCACATAATTCGAAGCATGCATGCAGCATGCATGACGAACATCTTGTAAAGATCCATTTGAGGGTTATATTAGCTGTGTGAACTTTGTAAATGCGCTGTAATATAGTCGACAGCTGGTGTGGCAGGGAGCACGCAATTTAAGGGGGCGGTGCCGAGTGTAAATCAGTGCATTGTTAATGATGCCCCAAAATAGGCAGTTAAAAAAATTAATTAAAAAAAATCTATGGGGTATTTTGAGCTGAAACTTCACACACACATTCAGGGGACACCTTAGACTTAAATTACATCTTGTGAAAGAACGTTCTTGGGCACCTTTAATGACAGACTTTTCACTTTTGCGTGAACTAACCCTTTATTGTATTGTATTCTCCTCTTTTTCTCTCTCCTCCAGCATTAGTTTATCCTGGCCAGCCTCACATATACTATCCTTTGGATTTCCCTCCCTCCATTCCCTCTCTTTGAGAATGGATGGTAAGCCGTCTCTTCAGGCCAGCACGAACTCCTCCTACATTCCCACTGCCATCTCCTCCATGTCTGACGAAGAGCATTCAGAGGGTGAGGCGGCAGGGGATGACACTTCCCCGTTGCTGTCCCGACAGCAGCCAGCGGGGCCCCTGGCGGCCCGTCGCTGCCCGGAGGACTCCTACAATCTAGTGTACATCATCTTCTTCCTGATGGGCATCGGCTCTCTGCTGCCCTGGAATGTGTTCATCACAGCCAAACAGTACTGGCTGTACAAGCTCAGTAACAACTCCAGCCCTGCTAGTCAGGAAGAACCTCACAATGACCTCATCGTAAGTGTGTTAACCAATCATAAATCTTTTGCCAGAAAAATGTGTGTGTATTTTACCACTTATAATTGTATATCGCAATATAATGTGAATTATAAACCAATCTTCCTGAAGTACCAAAATTCATACATTTACCCCCGGTTTCACAGACAAGGCTTAAAGGAACACTCCACTTTTTTTGAAAATAGGCTCATTTTCCAACTCCGCTAGAGTTAAACAGTTGAGTTTTACTGTTTTCAAATCCATTCAGCCGATCTCCGGGTCTGGCGTTACCACTTTTAGCATAGCTTAGCATAGCTCATTGAATCTGATTAGACCGTTAGCATCTCGCTCAAAAATGACCAAAGAGTTTTGATATTTTTCCTATTTAAATCTTGACTTTTCTGTAGTTACATCGTGTACTAAGACCGACGGAAAATGAAAAGTTGCGATTTTCTAGGCCGATATGGCTAGGATCTATACTCTCATTCTGGCGTAATAATCAAGGAACTTTGCTGCCGTACCATGGGTGCAGCAGGCGCAATGATATTACACAGTGCCTGTGACCCCCTGTTTGCACAGGGAGCGTGCCTTGCAACCATGGAGACATTTGCGAGAGACGCTGCATATTATCATTGCGCTTGCTGCACCCATGGTCTGGCAGCAAAGTTCCTTGATTATTACGCCGGAATGAGAGTATAGTTCCTAGCCATATCGGCCTAGAAAATCACAACTTTTAATTTTCCGTCGGTCTTAGTACACAATGTAACTACAGAAAAGTCAAGTTTTAAATAGGAAAAAATATTGAAACTCTTTGGTTATTTTTGAACGAGATGCTAACGGTCTAATCAGATTCAATGAACTATGCTAAGCTATGCTAAAAGTGGTACCACCAGACCCGGAGATCAGCTGAATGGATTCGAAAATGGTTAAACTCAACTGTTTAACTCTAGCGGAGTTGGAAAATGAGCCTATTTTCAAAAAAAGTGAGGTGTTCCTTTAAGCTAGTGCCAGACTAAAATGAATGTTTGAGCTGTTTTAACTGAAAGTAACTTGTACTGATGTATCTTAAAATATGTCAGTGCCATTGTTTTGTCTCAAGATGCACACCAGTACTGTTTTTTTTTTTTAGTGAACGTTTATAAAAGCCACTTAAATGCCCTATTTGAACTAAGACCTAATCCTGGCTTAATCTAAGCCCCGTCAGGCCATACACTCATCAAGGTTGCAATAAATAGATCAAAAGTGACAATGAAGACATTTACAATGTTACAAAATATTTGTATTTAATAAATGTTTTAATACATTTGATAAATTCAAATAAATGCTGTTCATTAAACTTTGTCAAAGAAAACTATCGTAAAACTATTTGTCAAAGAATCCTAAAAAATGTTTCACCATTTACACAAAAATGTTAAGCAGCACAACTGTTTTCATCGTAGATAATAATAAGAAATGTTGAGCAGCAAATCATCATATCGTTAGCCTCATAGCATAATTGCCTAAGTCATTCATTTTCAAATGATACTTAGGCAATTATGCTATGAGGCTAACGATATTAGAATGATTTCTGAAGGATCATGTGACACTGACGAGTAA
Organism: Megalobrama amblycephala; assembly: GCF_018812025.1. Taxonomy (NCBI): domain Eukaryota; kingdom Metazoa; phylum Chordata; class Actinopteri; order Cypriniformes; family Xenocyprididae; genus Megalobrama; species Megalobrama amblycephala. Next base: position 23,253,169 of record NC_063053.1, on the reverse strand, counting down.
TGATGCTGAAAATTCAGATTTGATCACAGGAATAAATTGCATTTTAAAATATATTCAAACAGAAAACAGTTCTTTTAAATTGTAACAATATTTCCCAATATTACTGTTTTTACTGTATTTTTGATTAAATAAATGCAGCCTTGGTGAGAATAAGAGACTTCTTTCAAAAACATTAAAAATGTATGTTTCTAAACTTTTGAGAGGTACTGTAAATTAGTGTTAAACCATTTACAATTTTTCACCATATATAAGGTAACTTACAGTAAACCATTTGACAGGATTTTACTGTGGCATTTTTACAGTTTTTTTTTCTGATTTAATTGCAAAAAAAAAAATATAGTGCAGCTTTGAAGAATAATAGGTTATACACAGTATATATATAACATTGCACAGCCATGTGTCAGATGTTGCTAAAGCATGTCAGATGACCAAGTAAGTGTTTTTCACATACTTGCTACCACGCTGAAGAGTTATTTAAAGAAATCACAACACATTTCTGTGCTTCCTGCTCACCCCAGCATTCTCAAGGTCTTGTGATATTTGACGACGTTCTTTTCATATGCAGAATCACAGGGCCTCTCTTTTCTTTTTTTTTTTTTCCTAGGGTCACTGAAGGTAAAAGAAAGTAATAATGGGTAGAATATGTCCCCTTTTGATAGGTACATTAGTGTCTGATTTATAGTGTTAGGGCTGGTTCACACAGAACACGTTTTTCAATTCCACTGCGCTACTTTTCATATGTTTTTTTTTTTTTTTATGTAAACGTGCTAGACGGATGTGTTTGACCATTGTGCTCTCATCTTTTGCAGCGTCTTGCGCAAAAAGGCATTCTGTGTGAAAAGTTCTTTAGTATACTGTTGTCATTTCTTCTAGACTGCACTTGATCTGATTATGCCCACTGGCTGCATTTTCATGTTTGTTTCTAAATGTATTGAATTAGCAGGCTGAGGTGCATCCTGGGATACTGAAGTGTCTTAGCTTTTATGTTTGTATTTCCCTCATAGTTGCTTGGGTGGCAAAAGCAGATCACATGATTTTAAACAGGAAGAAAAACCAAGAGAAAACAGCTTTCAATGAATGAATTCTAGTATTTGGATCATTCATTTTTAAGATAAATGAAGAATTCTTAATAAAGTTGCCATCAACAGAAATCTGGTCATTTTTCTAAAGAGATTAAACACATAATTTGTGAGTTCATAAGTAATGATTTGATGGTCTTTTTCTGTTTGCCACTCTCACTTCTGCTCAAACACTAGTTTTATCTGACAGGGCAGGAAATGGTGAAAATGAAAGCGTGTCATTTTATGTTTGTATGTGCTAGTCTTCAAGAGCATGTGAGCTTTGCCTTTTTGAGCATGTGGTATATTTCTCAAGGAGGTGTAAGATGCATCATAATGGATGACTGACAGATTTATTGCTTAGCTTTAAAGGGTCTATATATGCAGAATTCAGAAACCCTTGTTATACTGGTGGCTGTTAAATGAACTGCAGCCAGCAACTTATTGCTCGTGCTCGCATTCGTGCATACGTAACACACAAGAGACTGAACGTGATTCAAGGCCCGATATACTCACGGCGAAGTCTTTGCTTAGAAGTAAAAGAAGTTGGAAATACCTATGCAGCGATATACTGTTAACGAACATCCCAATGCTTAGATGAATATGTAAATATGTGCTGCGCTCTTTCCCCTCAATTACAAAATAAACACACAAAAATGACAGCGATGAGAAAGCAGCAGTTAAGAAACATCTTATTATAGTGATGTAGCTATGTTTGCACCAGCTCTGCAATTGACTGACTGGCATGTTGACAGATGAGGTAATTAAAATGAATTTAGTCATGATAGTTTGATTATAAAGTATATTTGAGACTATAAACTATAGTTTGATTTAATTACTTTGGTAACACTTTACTTGAAGGGGTGTGCATAAGACTGACATGACACCTTCATAATCATAGCATGACACGTCATGAATATGAAGGAGGTTTTATGCATGTTTATGACAACTGTCATTAAGTGTCATTCACTCAATTATGTCATTTTTAATGCAAAGATGACATTGCTTGAGATGTCCGAGTTATGACAACTTGACATAAACCAATACATCATAACCTGTCAGTGTCTTTGTCATGACAACTTGACATCATTTAGCTTTATGGGTTAACATTACATTAAACTGTCATGTGGTTGGTTTTGACATTGGCTGTCATGAGGCCATTATAATAGTGTCATGAATATGTATCTTGAGCTCAACTACAGTGGTACAAATTGAACTTGTCATTAAAATGTCATTAAGTGACAATACTCTGACAAATAATTTTATAACAGCATCATGAATATTTTTCATTTCATGTTTTTTTTTTTGTTTTTTTTTTGTTTTTTTAAGTTTCCTCCAACAGAAGGTCAGATAATAGACAATTTCAAACTTCTTAAAAAAATGACACTGTTATAAAATAATGGTAACACTTTATTTTAGGGTCTTTTAACTAGTTGCTTATTACCATTAGCATTCATATATTACTAGATTATTGGCTATTTATTTGTACTTATTAAGCATATATTAATGCTTTATTCTGCATGACCTTATTCTACATTCTTAATCCTACCCAACACATAAACTTAACAATTAACTATATTTATAAGCAGTAAATTATGAGTTTATTGAGAGAAAAGTCATAGTTAATAGTTTATATATGTGTTCCCTATACTAAAGTGTTACTAAAATAATGTAATGTAATATTAACCCATAAGGCTAAGCAGTTTCTTAAGTTTGATAATTAATCTGCTATGTCATGTTTATGACAGGTTATGTTGTCTTGGTAATGTCAAGTTGTCATGACAAAGACACTGACAGGTTATGATGTATTGGTTTATGTCAAGTTGTCGTAACAAAGACATCTCAAACAATGTCATCTTTGCATTAAAAATTACATAATTGAGCGAATGACACTTAATGACAGTTGTCATGAACATGAATAAAACCTCCTTCATATTCATGACATGTGTCATGTCATGATTATGAAGGTGTCATGTCAGTCTTATGCACACCCCTTCAAGTAAAGTGTTACCATTACTTTTCTTTGCATGATACATTTCCATTACAGTACAGAATAGCTCTTTCAGCATTATCCTGAACATTGTATAAGCATTTAGTATGGAAGAGAGGTTCGTAAACGTCACATCCTTTTGATTTTCCCAGCAAAAACGTCTCAAGTTCTTGATATAAAAATAAGTCTATAGGCTTTCATAGAGGCAACCTAGGAAGTTGGGAGAGGTCTTTTTTTTTTCTTTTTTTTTTTAAGTTTCGTTACAAGCTGTTCACACATCGGCAATATACAGTAAAAGTGATTAATATATGGAAATTCTTAAAAATAGCCCCTTTAAGGGTGAATATTATGAAAGCATGTCCTTATTTTGGAGCCATTTTTACATTATGACAGTACTTTCATTCACCACTAAATTGTGCTTTATTATAGCATTTAAGATATTTTCAAAGGAGACCTCAAAGGGAAAGTTCACCCAAAAAATAAAAATTAGGTCATCATTTTCTCACCCCCTTATCATTCCATAACGCCTATAAAGGAAGATAATTTGAGGAAAGTCTCAGTGTTTTTGTCCATACAATGGAAGTCAATGACAACAAAGCTGTTTGGTTACCAATGTTCTTCAAAATATATTTTGTAAATGTTGACATAATGTCATTTTTAGGTGAACTATCCCGGCTTAAGGCATAGGGCTATAAACAACAAAAATGTGCATTAGACATCAAGCACTGCTTATGCCTTCTTACTTGTGAATCATTTGATTTTTACTCACTGTATTTTTCTGTCTGTAGTTTTATTTTTAAAGAGTGGGTTTTTCAGTGGCTGACATCTAGAGACCTGGGTGTCCAATAAATGTCAATAAAAATACAATTAAATGATTTAATTATACAATTTAATGATTGCGAATGAAACGGATAAAATTGCTAAAAAATTAACCTCTATTGTACACAGGATTTCTCAAAAATATTTAGATACAGAAAATGTAAATCATCCATTTACAAATCTGACACTGGACATATAAACACAGAATTACTATTATAATGATCTCATGCTAAATAATGTGAAATATCAGGCTATTAATCAGCCAGAACAGCTTATTGGTCTGCTACAATTTGATATGAATTTAATGCTGAATACTTTCTGGAATATGTCTGATTCTGATTGGTCAGTTGTGGTATTCTATTTGTACAGTGGCATGAAAAAGTATGTGAACCACTTGCAGAATCTGTGAAAATGAGAATTATTTTAATAAAATAAGAGGGATAATAAAAAATGCATGTTATTTTTTGTTTAGTACTGTCCTGAGTAAGATATTTTACATAAAAGATGTTTGCATTTAGTTCACAAGACAAAACAATAGCTGAATTTATTAAAATAACCCCATTCATAAGTATGTGAACCATTGATTCTCAATACTGTGTTTGGTTACCTGATGATCCACGACTGTTTTTATGTTTTGTGATGGTTGTTCATGAGTCTCTTGTTTGTCCTGAGCAGTTAAACTGAGCTCTGTTCTTCAGAAAAATCCTCCAGCTCCTGCAGATTCATCAGTTTTCAAGCATTTTTGCATATTTGAACCCTTTCCAGCAGTGGCTGTATGATTTTGAGATTCATCTTTTCACACTGAGGATAATTGAGGGACTCAAACACAACTATTAAAAAAGGTTCAAACATTCACTGATGCTCCAGAAGGAAACACAATGCATTAAAACTTTTGAATTCAAATATCAAGGTAAATTGTACTTAATTTTTCTGCTGGGAAACATGCAAGTATCTTCTGTTGGTTCCGAAGGGCAGTACTAAATGAAAAACAATGACATCTTCATCCTGTTCAAAAGTTTTCACACCCCGACTCTTAATGCATCGTGTTTCCTTCTGGAGCATCAGTGAATGTTTGAACCTTTTTTAATAGTAGTGTTTGAGTCCCTCAGTTGTCCTCAGTATGAAAACACAGATCTCAAAATCCTACAGTCACTGCTGGAAAGGGTTCAAATATGCAAAAATGCTTGAAAACTGATGAATCTGCAGGAGCTGGAGGATTTTTCTGAAGAACAGAGCTCAGTTTAACTGCTCAGGACAAACAAGAGACTCATGAACAACCATCACAAAACAAAAACACAGTCGTGGATCATCAGGTAACCACACACAGTATTAAGAATCAATGGTTCACATACTTATGAATGGGGTTATTTTAATAAATTCAGCTATTGTTTTGTCTTGTGAACTAAATGCAAACATCTTTTATGTAAAATATCTTACTCAGGACAGTACTAAACAAAAAATAGCATGCATTTTTTATTATCCCTCTTATTTTATTAAAATAATTCTCATTTTCACAGATTCTGCAAGGGGTTCACATACTTTTTCATGCCACTGTATATTGATCTCAAGCTAACTGTGTAATTGATTGTTGTCCCAAGTAACCATTACCCAATGTAGCTGTGCTAGTTTCCTCTTTTATCATTCTGCGCTCTCATTATTCTTGCAGAATAAAAATACCTCATGCTCATTTATTTATTGGGTAAGTAGCCATCAAATAAGTGTTATTTAGGGGAAAATGACTGACATGTTCCCTTACACACACCACTGATTGTGATAAAAGTATTGATTTTGAGTAACATGAGTTGTTATTTATTTATTTTTATTTTTGTCTGGTGTCCAGGATTACTTTGAGAGTTACATCTCCATCGCTTCCACAATTCCCTCAGTGCTGTGTCTCATCCTCAACTACCTCCTGGTCAACAGGTAAAACAAACACATCTGCACACTTTCTGTATTATCCACCCAGAGCGTGTGATTTATGATTTCAAATACCTTTAAATCCAGGATGGACTTTGAGATTTGTATTTCAGATTCTACAGTGGTTGAAAAGTAGCATTAGTTTGTCTTCCCATAAAAAAACAAAATGTTTTCTAACAGGCGCAAAAGTTTGCAACTTCTTATGCAGCACAAACAAAGCATCTCTGGCTCAGCCTAAATTGAATCAGTTAACACACACAGTGTTCTGTTCAAGTGAACTGTGGTATCTTTGTAACCGCTGCCAATTCCTGTAGTCTCAAAGAATAAAGATTCACTGTGTCTGTTTTCCGACATTACATGTTCATCTCCAGGATTCCCTTTTTTGTGGGTTTTTTTTTTTTTTTTTTTTGGGCTCTAATTTTAAATAGTCACAACAATTTGCAAATGAGATATATGTGGCCAGCAAATAGGGGACAAACATCCTGTCTGATGAGCACATTGCTGTTTTGCTTGAAGACTGACTGAATTGGGATGAGCAATTGGATCATACAAACTGGATGACCAAAAAAATAAATAAAAAATTAATGTTGACCTTCTGCATTTATTGTAGGCCTGTAAACAAGGGCTAAATTGGCTTTAGAACATTCCCTACCTTTCTGCAAAATACTGACAGATCATAACCAGCATGTCAACAAGCCTACACTGCAAAAAAAATTTCTGTTAGAAAAAAAAATAGCAAGTAGGAGTGCACCGATCTTTGAATATACCATCAGCTTTATGTATTTGAGGGTTGTTAGCATGTTGCTAGCAAGCACATTTTAGCATGTTACTATGATGTTTTAGTAAGTTTATTTTGTAATTTGCTGTAATTTGGGATGTTGCTACCATATTTAACACATTTTTAGTATGTTTTAGCACATTGCTTGGATGTTTTAGCATGTATTAACAAGTCAGTTGGCTTTCTAAAGCCAACATCATAATCCTAGACTAAAAAGGACTGAACCATATCAAGATACCAACATATCAGAGATTGGGCTCTCTTATAGGTGCAATATGTAATATTTTTGCAGTAAAATATCCAAAAACCACTAGACCAGCGTTATATATTTGTTCATTTAAGTACTTGCAACATCCCAAATGTTTGCAACTATTTGTAAATCATGACAAAATTGCAATTTTATCCAAGGCTCCGGGACGTGTGAGGAGTCGACTGTCAATTGCGTCATACCCACGTTACCCTCGGTTTATGGTTTTATTTTGTAGAAACCATGGAAACACCAAAGATGCTTTAATATTTACATGTTTTAATAGACAAGGGAACAACTGTTTTGATATATTTATAGACAGAAAACTAATTATTGTTATATAGCTCAACACGTTTAGTTCACGTTTTCTTGATTTTTTTGTGAGTACCATGCTTTACCATGCCTTAGAGAAAAACACTATTTTGTCAAATACCTAACATAGCATTATTTTTAGTAACAGTAAGACAGCATTTTCTCCATCATACATTTCAAAATTAATTGCATGCCATTTATCAACACAAGCCATCCAGCATTAATATGATATTCTAAAATCAATCTATCTTACTGCAGTGTGTAACAGTGTCTCACAGCAGCCGCCGAGCGAACGCACAGAGTAATGTTATAACATTTTCAACACACTCAAATGTATCTAATATGATAAACAGAGTTGTGTTACCTCATACTCATGACCAGAAAAGTGGAAGCGGCGCCGTCGACTGTGTCACAGTCGCGGAGTGTGTTGCGCAATCGCTCCAGCGGCCTCGTTCAGCTCCCACAACACTCGGTCCTGCTCTCGAGTCCTATCCCAATTCTTTTGCATGGTCCGTTGAGGTGAAGACCACATGTCCCAAGATTCCACGCTAAAACTTGGCGTCATCAAGCTAGGCCTTTGTTTTGAATAGGCCTCTAGCAGACCAAAATCCTGCATACTGCACCTTTAACTTGAGAAATCCTGGTCAGAAAGTTTGAAGTAGTTTTAAAGGTGCCATCGAACATTTTTTTACAAGATGTAATATAAGTCTAAGGTGTCCCCTGAATGTGTCTGTGAAGTTTCAGCTCAAAATACCCCATAGTTTTTTTTTATTAATTTTTTTAACTGCCTATTTTGGGGCATCATTAAATACTGTGCGGCCCCTTTAAATGCTCACGCTCCTGCCCGCCCACAGCTAATATAACCCTCAAAATGGATCTTTACAAAGTGTTCGTCATGCAGCATGTCTAATCGTGTAAGTACAGTGTTTATTTGGATGTTTACATGTGATTCTGAATGAGTTTGAGGCTATGCTCCGTGGCTAACGGCTAATGCTACACTGTTGGAGAGATTTTTAAAGAATGAAGATGTGTTTATGAATTATACAGACTGCAAGTGTTTAAGAAATGAAAATAGCGACGGCTCTCACTCTGTGAATACAGTAAGAAACGATGGTAACTTTAACCACATTTAACAGTACATTAGCAACATGCTAACGAAACATTTAGAAAGACAATTTACAAATATCACTAAAAATATCATGATATCATGGATCATGTCAGTTATTATTGCTCTATCTGCCATTTTTCGCTGTTGTCCTTGCTTGCTTACGTGCATAAAGTCTGATGATTCAGCTGTGCACAGATCCAGACGTTAATACTGCCTTGTCTAATGTCTTGATTCTTGATCATGGGCTGGCATATGCAAATATTGGGGGCGTGCATATTAATGATCCTGACTGTTACATAACAGTCGGTGTTATGTTGAGATTCGCCTGTTCTTCTGAGGTCTTTTAAACAAATGAGATTTATATAAGAAGGAGGATACAATGGAGTTTGAAACTCACTGTATATCATTTCCATGTACTGAACTCTTGTTATTCAACTATGTCGAGGTAAATTCAATTTTTGAATCTAGGGCACCTTTAAAAGCTTGAAGTATAAAGATAGATGTAGCTAAGTGTTACTAGTATGCTTAGCATGTTCTAGCATGTCGCTGAAGGTTGTTAGCATGTTGCTACCATATTTAACACATTTCTAGCAAGCTAGCCCATTTTTAGCATGTTTTAGCACATTGCTAACATGTTATAGCATTGAAGCCACCAACAAGACAGTTTGAGATTGGGCTATTTTAAATTAAGCCTGTAAGTAACTGCCTATCAACCACACAGAAAACCCTAGAACGTGCTAAAAACCAGCTGCACGATATAGCATCTGCACAATAATGTCCTAGCAACCACTTACCAACACCATAGTAACCACACAGAACACTAGCTACCACATAGAAATGTTCTAAAAACTACTACTCAGAACAACGTAGCAACCACATAGCAAGGCCCTAGCCCATAGAAACCACTAACCAGTGCCATGGAAAAAGCCAGAACACTCTAGCAACCATGTAGTAATATTCTATAATCCACCCAGAACAACTTACCACCCAAGCATCACCCTGGCAACCCTCCACAACAACCTAGTTCTCTCTGTGACTGTGAATGTGTATTTCTTTCAGGTTCTCCTCTCGGGTCCGGATATTGTTCTCTCTCCTGGTGATCTTGGTTGTGTTTGTAGTGACCACAGTGCTGGTGAAAGTGGACATGTCTGGCTGTAGGATGCAGTTTTTTGGGGGTACACTGGCCAGTGTGGCACTGGTCAGTGGGGCGTCCAACATCTTCTCTGGCAGTGTGTTCGGTATCAGTGGCCATTTTCCCATGAGGATATCTCAAGCTATCATATCAGGTACCACTGAACTTCCTGACTGTTCATCCTCTTGAGTTGACTGAATGAAACATTTCCCATATGCCACCAGCACATTGTACAACACTTTTGGCTAGATTTTCCACTTATCGCATGCACCTCATTTGGGTCGTGTATCCACCAAAGCGTTTTTTCCTACAGTTAACATATTTTTTTCAATAGTTTTCAATGGGAACGCCAAGATTTTAAGGGGTTAGTTCACCCAAAAATTTAATTTCTGTCATTTATGCTGCCTTCATGTGCAATCGGAAATTTGACAATTCCCACTTATGAAGTTTGTAAAGTCGAAATCGGAGGTCGTTCATGTGCAATTTTTACCTAGGAAACGATAATTCCGAGAGCATGTGAAGGCAGCATAATTACACTCCCTCATGTCGTCCTAAACCCGTAAGACTTTCATTCATCTTCAGAACGCAAATGAAGATCTTTCCTTCCAAAGACTACCACTTTGACGCTTCAAAAAGTTCATAAAGAGATCGTAAAACTAATACATATGAATTGAGTGGTTTAGTCCAAATTCTCTGAGGAGACTCGATTGCTTTATATGATGAAGAGATTGAATTTAGGCTTTTATTCACATATAAACATTAATCAATGCACACATCAGCTGTGGTAAACAGAAGCTCAAGCATGTTTGCTTGACATACAAGAACCAATGAGGTTCATTCTCGTGTTATGTAGCACATTTGAGCTTCCGCAGGTTCGGTTGAGCTTCTGTTTATGTTTGCTGATCAATGTTTATATGTGTGTAAAAGACTAAATTAAATCTGTTCATCATATAAAGTGATCGAGTGTCTTCAGAAAATTTGGACAAAACCATTGAATTCATATGGATTAGTTTTACGATCGCTTTATGAACTTTTTAAAGCGTCAAAGTGGTAGTTGCGTAGCTGTCAATGGAGGGACAGAAAGCTCTGAGTTCATCAAAATATATTTGTGTTTCGAAGATTAACGAAAGTCTTATGGGATTGGAATGACATGAGGGTGAATAATTAATGACAGAATTTTAATTTTTGGGTGAACTATCCCTTTAAACAGTCAGCAGCTTGACTAGGCGCTGAGTGCTGCACGCATGGCTTTTTTTCTGGTTGCTGAGAGGTGAAATAACTTTCAACTTTGGGTAAAATATACTCGGCCATCAGATCACAGTGGAGGAGGGGCGGGACAAATATCACACCGACCAACCGTCACATCCTGTTTGCACAATGACAATAGACGACAACAAGAAGTACAACTACGGAACAAAATCTTTTAAAACAAGGGCCAGAGCAAGTACTTGACATTTGTGTCAACATTTTTGTATTCAGAAACAAACTATCTGCAAAATCAGATACTAGTAACACTTCCATGGTATTCCGTTTCATGACAAACACTGCTTTGGTGGACACACAGCCTTGTTGTTGATCTGCTTGCCATTGTACGGTTTTCTGAAATAGGGGGAAGTTTGGATACAAAATTCTCTAAAGAAACTGAAAGTAGCAGCAAGAAGTAGTTCAAACTTCAATGTAGTTTTTGTGTTTGTCAAAAATGTATGAGATTAGATTTGTTGCATATTTCCAGATAAATAGATTTTGAGCCACAAATAAATAATGTGAAGAGATTCACAAATATTAAACATATTCACAAACAATTAGATCCACAAATATATACAGGAGTTTTACAAATAAATGAAATTCACAAATAAATAAAATGAGATTTGCAAATAAGAAAGTATCCACAAATATATGTTTTCATGTCACAAACATATCTCCTCTCATTCTTTTGTGGATCACGTCCTATACATTTGTGAATCACTACTCACATTTGTGAATTTTGAAACATTTCTATCATCAAGACGCAAATAGGTAGACTCCACCCACCATCTTAACCCACTTAAGCCAATCAGATAACAGCCACATTGTGCTGACCAATTGTAGCACGCTCTCACTCCAAATAATCATGTTTTGCTTAACCAAACTCACTATTACTGTGTTCTGTTCGATTAGTTTTGTTATGGCCACAACATATTAACTCATGGGAATGAATATGTCATGGGTGGCCCGAGATCATTTTGTCGAGATAACAACATCTAAAGGTAGCAACATCATTTTTTTTGTGGTCACAGTTATGATGCATTTTTGTAGGCCAGCCTGGAAGTTCGAATTATCCTCATTCCCTCAATAAAACCCATTAGGATTTTTCCATTTGCTTTTGGATTACTGCAGAAAATAAGGTCTGTGATTAACAAAAGCTTATGATTCTTACACGTTTTGTTCATTGTGATAATCTTCACAAATCGGTAGAAGTCAAAAGCTAAGCATAGGCTATAAATGAACTTCACCACAGTCACATGACTTCAACGACAGCTTCCGACAACTCTTTCAGTCTTTGTTTAAAAGGACAATGGAACTGGAAGTGCTAAAATGCTAAATTGTTTCTAGGTTATGGCCTACAAAAATACGTAGAGCACCACTCTATACAGCGAATTAAACTGACTCTGTTCCCACCATGATTGAAAAGCAAAACATGATTGGTTGGAGCGAGAGCATGCTATGATTGTTCAGTGCAATGTGGCTGTCATCTGATTGGCTTAAGTAGATGGTGGGTGGAATCTACCCATATTCATATTTGTGAAATTGTGTGCATCTTGATGCTAGAAATGTTTCAAAATCCACAAATGCGTGTAGCAATCCACAAATGTTCAAATGGCGTGTACAAACCAGGCTTAAGTTTGCATCTTTTGACTTCAGGTCAGGCCATGGGCGGCACTTTGAGTGCAGTGGCGTCAATAGTAGATCTGGCTGCCTCGAGTGACGTGACCGACAGCGCGCTGGTGTACTTCATCACAGCTGACGTCTTCACTGTTATCTGTATCGTCATGTACCTGCTGCTGCCCATACTGCCTTACTCCAGGTGAGCGAGTCTCCTTAACATGTAGCACAAACCCATTTCAGGTATGAACAGACCAGCTGACACATATCTATCATTGCACTGTATATACCGTCATACCACCCAGCGCTTGATAACCGTTATTAACCTTTCACTACACTAAATATTTGACCCCGCAAATACAAAAGGAGCATAGTTTTCTTTCACATGTCTCGTGAGTGTCTCCCGTAAAACCTCATGATCACATGATATTCACAGTGTTCTTCGTTGAGAGACACTATTGAAAGCGAGCAGAAAGAGGAACTGTGCTGCTTATAGTGAATCCATGAGTTTCGTCAGCGGTCTGGGGTCAAACCACAGTTTCGTGACACAGTTGTGATGTAGAGATCAGCAGTTGCTGATGTGCCAATGTGTACTATTATTATACACTTGGGGTAAGGATTTTTCAAAACCCTACATCTACCAAACTCAGTCGTCTGCTGATTATCAAATCTGTCAGACACAGAAGGAGAAGTTTAGCTGAATCTCTCTTCCATACAATATCACTGAAAGGTGAGCGACTCTATCAAGCCCCAAAAATGTAATAAAATAACCATGAAAGAATAATTAAAAGTTCATATGATCTGTGTATTATATTTCACATCTTCTGAAACCATATGATGGAACTGTTTGAAGAACAGTTCTCGAATCTCATTCGCATTCAATTATTCCCTTACATTGTATGGAAAAGAGCATCTTGAAGCTATAAAGATTTTAGAATAATATAAGGGTGAGTAAATGATGATAGAATTTTTGGACTACAACTGGTGGTATATATGCAGTACTCAGAGTTACCATTAAGTGGCACTAGAATTCTGCATTCATATGATGCCACTATATAACATATATAAGACAATATCACTAAATCATTCAATTATTACTTGTTTAAATCAAAAGAAATGATTTAAATAATGATGCACTTCTGATTTGTTTTTTTTCTAAATCATTGCTTGTAAATCCTTATTTTCAAGAAGAACATTTAATATTTCCTATTCCTTCATAGCATTATTTTTATGGCACATAGAATTGTTTTCATTTTTTTGTTAAAATAAATGAATACTTTTATTCAGCAAGGATGCATTAAATGTATTAAAAGCAACAGTAAAGACTTTATATTATTATTTTACAAAAGATTTCTATTTTATATAAATGCTGTTTTGAACTTTATATTCATTAAAGAATCCTGAAAAAATGTATCATGGATTTCACGAAAATAAATAAGCAGCACAACTGTTTTAAACAATGATAATAATAATAAGAAATGTTTCTTGAGCAGCAAATCAGTATATTATAAAGATTTCTGAAGGATCGTGTGATACTGAAGACTGGAGTAATGATGCTGAAAATTCAGCTGTGTCATCACAGGAATAAATATATTCAAATAGAAAACCAGTTGTTTTGAATTGTAATTATATTTGGCAATATTGTATTTATGATCAAACAAATGCAGACGAAAATAGACAAACAATTTTTGTGGTCCATTCCTATTACTGGAATAATTTGGAATAGAATAAAGCAATAACAAAACGACAGCACACACCTCACTGGCAAACTGCTCAAATTGGGTGCTCCACCAAGAAAATTATTAGATGGAGTGCTGACTTTATACATTTATTTCTGCTAAAAGAATAAAGGAATAAACTATTTTCCACACATTTAGAAAACGTGCCTTGACAGAGTTAACAGGTATGCATAACATTAACATTCTTTGTTCCTCCTCACAGACATGTTTGCACACCTATGGGACGTTTAGCTGTTAATGGCCTGTTGATGTGATTTGATACAACTGTGATGCAAATACACTGTACTGTCTTTGTAGAAGCTCCCCTGAGGGAGGTGAACGTCTGCTTTTGGTGTGTTAATTTACCCTTTCTCTTTGTGTCCTGGGACCCTGCTGCTCTTGGGTGTTTCTCACCCAAAAATAAGAATAACCACAAAGTAGTAAACCATGTTCTTGCATAAGTGTACACATCATAATCATTATTTTTGCTAATAGAGTTTTAAACACATTTTTACATAGATTTTATAGATTTTTATTATTTTAAAATCTTGAATTTTTGGGGTTCACTATTTGACAACCTGAATTAATAACATTTCCATGACATAAAACATCAAGCATCATTATCAGATATTATATCAGTATTTTTTAAAATCAGTATATAACACACAACCATGAGGGCCTACAGTGGTTTTCTGCTCAATATAATTTACTGTTTTATGTGTTTTTTTTTAAATTGTCACAACAACACAAAAAGGCTTCCTATGTGTTGGTTACACCACATTGACTTTTCAAACAAAGGACAAAAAAAAGTTTGAAATACATTGATGACAACGAGAATAATCCAAAAAGGGAAACGCAAAGTATCATCCAGTCCTAGACACAAAGCTAATATATGTAATATGATGTTACATTTAATTAAAGGGATAGTTCACCCAAAAATGAAAATTTGATGTTTATCTGCTTACCCCCAGGGCATCCAAGATGTAGGTGACTTTGTTTCTTCAGTAGAACACAAATGATGATTTTTAACTTCAACCGTTGCCGTCTGTCAGTATTATAATGCGAGTGAATGGTAACACAATTCATAAGAGTCAAAAAATATGCACAGACAAATCCAAATTAAACCCTGCGGCTCGTGACGACACATTGATGTCCTAAGACACGAAACGATCGGTTTGTGCGAGAAACTGAACAGTATTTATATCATTTTTTACCTCTAATACACCACTAAGGTCTGATCGCGCTCTGACAATGGCAGTGATGTCTAGCACTCATTGAAGTATAAGCGCGAGACATCACTGCCGTTGTCAGAGTGCGATCAGACCTCACTAAACGAGTGCTGAACGCATGTGGACATAGTGGTGTTTTAGAGGTAAAAAATGATATAAATACTGTTCAGTTTCTCACACAAACCGATCGTTTTGTGTCTTAGGACATCAATGTGTCGTCACAAGCTGCAGGGTTTAATTTGGATTTGTCTGTGCATATTTTTTGACTCTTATAAATTGTGTTCCCATTCACTCGCATTATAAGACTGACAGACTGCAACGGTTGGAGTTAAAAATCATCATTTGTGTTCTACTGAAGAAACAAAGTCACCTACATCTTGGACGCGCTGGGGTAAGCAGATAAACATTGTTTGGGTGAACTATCCCTTTAATGTTACATCATTTTAGAGTAATTTCAGGATCTGCAAGGAAACTCAATTAGGTCACACATACACAAACATTTCTAACATTAAAATCTGCCATGGAAAGGTGCAACACATGGGGGGCTCCTGTTTACTCTAATATGTTATTTTGACTCTTGATTTAGTAACAAAAGCATGGGTCACTCTCGCGGTGTGCGTTGAGGTCATGCTGGGTGTATTAACCGTCACTCTTGCCACAGAGCTGAAGATGTGTGGCTGAACCTAATCAATTCTGCAGATGCAGTAATAGCGAGAGACAACCAGGGCAAGAGGTTGACAGTTATGCAAACACTGTGGACTGCAATGCAAATGTCCTCGCAAATTATCTTTAAGATTATTTTTGACATTTATGCAAGGTCCCATTCAATTATGTCTTGGAGGCTATTCAAAAGCATATCATGTTTTGTTTTGGCAGATTAAAAATGAACCATAAGCGTGTTTTGTGGAATTGTATACTCGTATGACTTGGAGTCAGCCTTGGGTTTCAGTTTAGATTTCAATTACAGACGTACCTTTTCTGGATCCACCGCTGTTATGACCCACACACAGTGTGCGTTATTCTCGTACTGGACGGGATAATTTGGAGATGTTATGATGCCTTTGGGGCCCCGCAGATTAGAGCCACAGGTCCTAGCTGTTGAGAGGGGTAAACAGTACAACAAATGAATGTAGGCCCTGTTTACACCTCGTATTAAAGGGATAGTTCACCAAAAAAATCATTTACTCACCCTCAAGTTGTTTCAAACCTGTATGAATTTCTTTCTTTAGCTGAACACAAAAGAAGATATTTTGAGGAATGTCAGTAACCAACAGTTCATGGACTCCTTTGACTTCCATAATATGGAAGTCAATGGAGTCCATAAACTGTTTGGTTACCCATATTCTTCAAAATATCTAAGCCCCACAACACAATTTCAATGCAGAAATGGAAAACTTATTCATAACAGTCATTGGTCTGCACAAATTGCAGTTTTAATTTTCTTTTCTTTTTTCATTTTCATTGACCATAATACCAGTTGTTAATTTATCTCTCGTTCAGATACTACATGGAACTGGATGCTGTACCCTTTAGTGAGTCTGACGGCCCCAACAGCAGCTCAGACTCGTCAGCTGTATCCATCCCGCCCCTCAAACCCATCCTGAAGAAGACATGGGTGCTGGGTGCCTGCGTCTTCTACGTTTTTTTCGTCTCCATCATGATTTTCCCTGCCGTCTCCTCGGGAATCCAGTCAATGAATAAAGACTCTGGAAGCCCTTTGGCTACCACATATTTTGTGCCACTGACTAGTTTTTTACTGTACAATGTTGCAGACTTCTGTGGCCGGCAGGTCACCGCCTGGTTGCAGGTGCCGGGCCCGACCAGCCGCGTACTGCCATTTCTGGTCATCTCCAGAACCGTCTTAGTTCCTCTGTTCATGTTCTGCAACTATCAGCCACGGTATCACCTGCACAATGTATTCTTTGCACATGACCTCTTCCCCGTGGTCTTCATCTGTCTGCTGGGGATTTCTAACGGGTACCTGGGCACACTGCCCATGATCTACGGGCCCAAAGTCGTGCCGCGGGAGCTGGCTGAACCTGCGGGTGTCGTCATGTCCTTCTTCCTCACACTTGGGCTAGCTGTGGGTTCAGCCTTCTCTGTGGCGCTCGTTCACGGTATCTGAGTGCCAATGACTTTTAAAGTGTTGCCACAGGACTGATCGTTTACACTACAACACTCAAGAGGTCTTATGCCATTTATAAAAAAATGTTTTTTATGCATTTTATGCAGTCTTTATGCATTATAATGGTCTCAATGATGGATATGTTTTTTTTTTTATTGGTTTTAATCTTTTAATATTAAAATGTTTTTTATTATCAAAATTAATTTTAAAAGCATTTTAAGTTGAATTCTGTAGTCATCTTTTAATAGAAAATATGTGGTCATGTTTGGAGTCCATTTAGACATTTTATAATAAAACATTTGATAAAAAGCATTGTATATTATTTTCCTGACATAATACACAGATAAACTGGAAGGGTTTTAGTGTTTTTTTTAAGGGTTTTGTCATGTTTAATGTTCAATGCAAAAAAAAAAAAAAATGACATTAATGTTTAAATTAATTTTGCCAGCATACATCTACCTCCTTAGATACTGATAAATAAGCATCCCAGGATGCACTTCATTAAATTGTTTGTTAGAAGCCTGGACTGTGCAGAGCTGGAAACTAGACAAAGAAGCTCCGATGCATTTTGTATTTTGTCAAATACATTTTTTGATAATTTCTAATTCTCTTTATTCTGCTAATTTTTCAAGTCAGTTCAATGTTGAAACAAAGGTCAAGTAACATGATATCAGTATTTTTGTTTATATACAGTGCACAGCATAAATGAGTACACCCCCTCTGAAACCTCTGAAAGTCAGCAATTACTCAATTACTTAGAAGACATGTTAGGGTTCTTTAGATATATAATGTTCCAGCAAGTCTGCTTAATCACCAAAGAAGCATGTCAAAATTATTCAGGAAAATAAGATTTTCTTATCAAGGTGATAAAATGTTATGTTGCAAAAATGAGTACACCCTCCAAAAAGTTACTAAATAAAATGAAATAAAACACATTTAAAGATTAATAATTTCTTGACAATTAAAAGTGTTATATAGCCCACTGAATCATTCTCAGACTTAATGCTGACAACAATGGAACCACTTGGAAGAGAACTGTCATGAGACTTATTTCTCAGCACAAAAGAGGACAGTGGTACAAGAGGATGAAAATATAAATATATGAAAATATAGCAAAAGTAACACAGAAATTCAAAAACAATGGACTTGTGACAAGGCCCCTGAAATAATCAGGCCTTCATTTTTAAGCTTTCATTTAGTGATGAGGGATTTTTTTTTGCTAGACAAAGAGCAGGAGAAATACCAAGCGAGTGTCTCAGAGTCAGCAAAAGCTATGAAAAGAGTGACTGTTTATCTCACAGAGTAAGATGCAGCCTGCAGAAATGACATGCATGGTTGTTGTTCTCACTGGAACTACCTACTGTAGCCAAAGCACAATAAAGTCACCATTTCCAAAGCCCATATTTACAAAATATAGATTCTGGGAATCAATACTCTGGTCTCATGAGATCAAATCTATCATTTTGGATCTAACAGCATCCAAAATGTTATGTTGTTGCTAGAGGAGGAGTACAGTGAGAAGTGCCTGGTTCCCACAGTAAAGTTCAGTGGTAGTAAAGCTCTTATATAGGGATGAATGAGTGCTGAAGGTGTGGGGGAAGTTGTGCTTTATCAATGCTGTCATGGATTCACACACCACTGTGTAATTTAATACACAAACTTGAAAAAGAAGATGTTACCCTTTCCTCATTCCCTGCATTGTTGGGCATTTTTTCAACATGACAATGAGGATATGCATTCTCCCAAGGTGAAAAACCTTCTGTGGACATGTATTGCAAATCTTAACACTCTTGACCACTTGTGGGGGATTCTGTAGAGACGAGTTGAGCAACACTCCCCATTAAAGATCAGGGCATTTAAGGAGCTCATCATCCAGGAGTTAAACAGGACAGATGTGACAATTTGTCATGAACTTGTACACTCCATGCCAAGAAGGGTCAGAGCAGTATATTCAATATATTCATACTAAGTACTAGAATATTATACATTTGTTGAATTAAATCTAGGATGTACTCATTTCTGCAATCCTTAATTTAAACAAAATTGGCTAATTTACTTATTTTATGGCTATTAATGACATATATTTCTCAGTTTTTATTATGTATATGTTTAATACATTTTAGTTTTGCCATCTTTCCATGAATTGTATTAGTGAACATAAAGAAAATACATCTTTTGTATTTGTTCAGAGGGGGTGTACTCATTTATGCTGTGCACTGTATATAATCAGTATAAAATTCTTAAACACATACTGACCTTGCCGCACAACCATGAGGGTCTACAGGGTTCTTCTGTTTAATATAATATACTGTTTTATAGTTTTCTTGTCAGAACATTCATCCATGGGTCAAAGGCATTTATATGTCCGCATCAACAGAAATGTACAAAAGTGATTTTATATACAAAGAAAGCACATTAAATGCAAGTAAAATGTCTACTTTTAAGGTTTTTAAAATGTGTTTTGGGAGAATAAAATGTCAAAATGTGGGTGAAATAATGTTCCATTGTCATTAAGTGTAACAATTTTTTTTATTTATGTGAAACAACATACTTATTCTGACCTGTACATATTAAAATATATAAAAGAATAAGTGAGCATATTAAATTTTATTGCATTTTAAATGAGTAAAATATTCTTGCTGACAAATGGGCAAAACCTAGTAGTGGCAAAGTTAAAACATTTAAAATTACAAGTAAGTAGCATTTGGGGTAAAAGTATTTAGTCTTTAATATGGCATAAATAGATTTTTGTTGTAAATATCCCTGACAAGATTGTTACACTAAATGACATTTTAGTGGGTGTCTTCTGTAAATCATGGTAAAAATAATAATTTAATTTTTGCTCAGAAAAAAACAAACAAATTAAACAGAACTCATTTTGATGTTTTGAAAAACAATAATTTAAAGCTGTATTATCGTTTGTTGCTTGAAAACTCTTTTTCGTTTTTGACCCTCATTCATTTTTTTAATCAGATATATTTTGCATTTTTTAAAATTGTTTCTTAGGTTTGATTTTACTTTTAATAATAATCCAAACACTTATGTGTTTTATATTTATGACAACATAGCTGAAAGAAGTAGTGATGCAACATGCACTTCTGGAATATCTACTATCTTTTATTGCTGTGAACAGATTGTTTTTAGAAAGAACTGGCACTAATATTTCATTGTTTTTCAGTTATAAGACACATTAACATTTTTCATGTTCCTTTGTGACTTTTCAACTCGAAAACCTAACACAGTAAGCTGAAAAAACTCCTCACCTATTTATGTAATAGACAGTAATTGTCACCTCTGTCTGACCTCACCTCCCCCTTAATTATTTGCCTTTTGCATGAGAAAACAAACTTCACACTCTTCACATGCAGACAAACCTGTTCATGTATCTGTATGTATATCCTGTGTGATTGTAAAGCTGTGATGTGCATTGATGTGCAAATATGGAGAGATACCAGCTGTTTGTGATGCTCTTGGAAGTGTGAGTTAAAGCCCACCCACCCATACAAACTGACCACCACAGGTAAACCCACCGGAGCACATCTCCTCAAAGACATGGTATGTAAACACATATTCCTTTTTTATTATTTTTATGGGTTTAATATTAAAAACGACCACCTGAGAGGGGAGGATGTATCAGCGACTGAGGTAAACAAATGGGAAATTTGTATCTGTACTTTACCCGTCACGATTTGCGCATAAACTAGTTGAATTACTTATAACGATAGGTTGGTGTTTACCACGAACAGTGAGGAGCATCAGCATTATTTCACGAACACAATAAGGATAAAGGTTAATTACACAAGTCACGTCACCGTTTTCTTCTTAAGTCGGAAACGTAGTAAAAAGTTGTATGTTTACGATTTATTGGACATCGGAACACATACTATGTACTGTCAATTTGTTATTCCTGATTTGTGTGTTTAGATAAAGTCGCATAGGCCTATTCTATCGAAATCCACTGATACTACGGTTTCCCCTCTAACGTTACCTTTGAAAGCATAGCGGCAAAATTGTCTTGCAGGAAAATTAAAGACTGGCTGATATTCGTTTGATATTCGCAAATTTAGGGACCGTCTCTAAAGTTACATCCGAAATTGGTATGCATGATTCTAACTTCAATAACATTTGAAGGGAATAATTTAGTCATAAAACTGTAAAGTGTTCATCTACATGTCAGCTATGATGCACACCCTTTATATTTTTGATATTTATTAAAATATACTGTCAAATCATGTGCAAAAATGGCTATTTTTCACTACTGTATACACTCATACATAAATATGCCATAATTTAAAGCTCAATAACATTTGAAGGGAATAATTTACAGTCATAAAACCAACTGTAGTGTTCGTCTACATGTGAGCTATGATGCACACCCTTTATATTTTTATTATTTATTAAAATAAACTGTCAAATCATGTGTAAAAATGGCTTTTTCTCACTACTTTATATACACTCATACATAAATATGCCATAATTTAAAGCTCAATAACATTTGAAGGGAATAATTTACAGTCATAAAACCAACTGTAAAGTGTTCGTCTACATGTGAGCTATGATGCACACCCTTTATATTTTTATTATTTATTAAAATAAACTGTCAAATCATGTGTAAAAATTGCTTTTTTCACTACTTTATATACACTCATACATAAATATGCCATAATTTAAAGCTCAATAACATTTGAAGGAAATAATTTACAGTCATAAAACCAACTTCCATTTATACACATGATTTGACAGTCTATTTTAATAAATAATAAAAATATAAAGGGTGTGCATCATAGCTGACATGTAGATGAACACTTTACAGTTGGTTTTATGGCTGTCAATTATTCCCTTTTGAAGTTAGAATCATGCATACCAATTTCGGATGTAACTTTAGAGACGGTCCCTAAATTTGCGAATATCAAATGTCAAACCAACTTTATGCCAGTGAAAGACTAGCCAACCTAAAATCACCCCAGGTTAATGTGTCAGTTTCTCATAGCTGCTTTTCTGATCTGTCGTTTGAAACTTTGTAAATCAGGAAGTAAAGTTATCAACAAAGAAAGTAGTAGGTTTTTGATCCATTAAAATAAAGCAGGCAGCTCTTATTTGTTCGGGAGTCAGATTAAACCGACTGCGCTGTATGATTCACTGATATGAATCGACTCATAAGATTCATTCGCTTGGGAATCGGACGCTGTATGATTCTCTACAAATAAATAACCTGCTGTAGATTTCACGTTGTTAGTTCAGCAGCGTTGACTCGGCGCCAGTGAATAGTACTGTAGTAAACACGGTGTTTCGTACTAAACAATGAAACTTGTTCTGAATAAGAGCCGCTTCTCGTTATTAACCCTAATCTTTACTGCAGTGCCATACCGTAACAAAAGCCAGGTTCATACTATGGTTCATACTCCAGGAAGTGACATCATTTTTGTGGGATAACAACAGCACCAGCATCAGTAAGTCGTAGCAATGAATTTAATGAATGTTCTGTGCTATGACTTGGTTTGTCCAACTTTAAAACTTTATATCGTTTAGATAAAATGACAGAAATCTTCCAAAATGTGGTTAAAATATGAAAACTCTTATGTAAGCTAATACTCACTGATCAATGGCTCTTTATTTCCATCCTGATAGGTATCCTAATCGATTTCTTGGCATTGTGTAATAGTTAGAGATATTATAATATGTAATATATTAATAAAGCCGAATATTTCTAAATGTTCAATGTATTTTAAACACATTCTTAAACATAAGCAGATTCATTTTCAAGAGGTACAATCAGAAATGACAAAATGTATTCGTTTGACACATTATGACACACCATTATCATGGTGCGGTAAAGTTGGTTTTATGTTGGACATTCGTTAGACATTCGCTCTTTTCTTCAGTGTTAATTGATATATAATCGCATATAAAGACGTGGATGATGCTGTATCTCGTTCAAATCACATTATAAATCCTAGTATCAAAAGTTAATTATAATATTAATAGGTGATGTTATTGTTTTTAGAATCAGAAGTGAAAAAGTCCTCACAATGATCCCCACTTGGGCGTTTCAAGTTAGGGAGTGTCTCAAAAGTGCAAAATGCACAACAAAAATATGTGCATTATTCCATTAAACATTAAAACACGATCCTTTTTCATGAGTAGTTGATGTTAGTAAATAGATTAAGTATAGATTAATACAATTATTAACTTTTATATTATTTATATATCTGTTATAAATATGTAAGTAAAGTGAATGTCATATTGAAATAAATATATTTACCTTTGTGGTGGTTTTATCTAAAGAGCTGAAATCACATACAATGTATTTATAAATACATGCAGCATATGATAAACAACTTATATTTGAAAAAAAAAAGTACATTTGTTGTACAATTGTTGTGACATTCTATATAACTTCCTAGTCATGTGACCCGATGATGTCACACCAGTTGTGATATGTTCACACACGCCTGTCACACATCATACACCAGTTGGATTTTGGAAATGTCATTTTGTCAATTTTTTATGAATTTTTGCATTACACAAATCTATATAACTTCCTGGTCATGTGACCCGATGATGTCACACCAGTTGTGATATGTTCACACACGCCTGTCACACATCATACACCAGTTGGATTTTGGAAATGTCATTTTGTCAATTTTTTATGAATTTTTGCATTACACAAATCTATATAACTTCCTGGTCATGTGACCCGATGATGTCACACCAGTTGTGATATGTTCACACACGCCTGTCACACATCATACACCAGTTGGATTTTGGAAATGTCATTTTGTCAATTTTTTATGAATTTTTGCATTACACAAATCTATATAACTTCCTGGTCATGTGACCCGATGATGTCACACCAGTTGTGATATGTTCACACACACCTGTCACACATCATACATGAGTTGGATTTTGGAAATGTCATTTTGTCATTTTTTTATGAATTTTTGAAATACACAAATCTATATAACTTCCTGGTCATGTGACCCGATGATGT
Source organism: Megalobrama amblycephala (assembly GCF_018812025.1). NCBI lineage: Eukaryota > Metazoa > Chordata > Actinopteri > Cypriniformes > Xenocyprididae > Megalobrama > Megalobrama amblycephala. The sequence continues at coordinate 23,228,883 of NC_063053.1, read as the reverse complement.
CACACCAGTAGTGATATGTTCACACACACCTGTCACACATCATACACCAGTTGGATTTTGGAAATGTCATTTTGTCATTTTTTTATGAATTTTTGAAATACACAAATCTATATAACTTCCTGGTCATGTGACCCGATGATGTCACACCAGTAGTGATATGTTCACACACACCTGTCACACATCATACATGAGTTGGATTTTGGAAATGTCATTTTGTCAATTTTTTATGAATTTTTGAAATTACACAAATCTATATAACTTCCTGGTCATGTGACCCGATGATGTCACACCAGTAGTGATATGTTCACACACACCTGTCACACATCATACATGAGTTGGATTTTGGAAATGTCATTTTGTCAATTTTTTATGAATTTTTGAAATACACAAATCTATATAACTTCCTGGTCATGTGACCCGATGATGTCACACCAGTAGTGATATGTTCACACACACCTGTCGCACATCATACACCAGTTGGATTTTGGAAATGTCATTTTGTCATTTTTTATGAATTTTTGAAATACACAAATCTATATAACTTCCTGGTCATGTGACCCGATGATGTCACACCAGTAGTGATATGTTCACACACACCTGTCACACATCATACACCAGTTGGATTTTGGAAATGTCATTTTGTCAATTTTTTATGAATTTTTGCATTACACAAATCTATATAACTTCCTGGTCATGTGACCCGATGATGTCACACCAGTTGTGATATGTTCACACACACCTGTCACACATCATACACCAGTTGGATTTTGGAAATGTCATTTTGTCAATTTTTTATGAATTTTTGCATTACACAAATCTATATAACTTCCTGGTCATGTGACCCGATGATGTCACACCAGTTGTGATATGTTCACACACACCTGTCGCACATCATACACCAGTTGGATTTTGGAAATGTCATTTTGTCATTTTTTTATGAATTTTTGAAATACACAAATCTATATAACTTCCTGGTCATGTGACCCGATGATGTCACACCAGTAGTGATATGTTCACACACACCTGTCGCACATCATACATGAGTTGGATTTTGGAAATGTCATTTTGTCATTTTTTTATGAATTTTTGAATTACACAAATCTATATAACTTCCTGGTCATGTGACCCGATGATGTCACACCAGTTGTGATATGTTCACACACACCTGTCACACATCATACACCAGTTGGATTTGGGAAATGTCATTTTGTCATTTTTTTATGAATTTTTGAAATACACAAATCTATATAACTTCCTGGTCATGTGACCCGATGATGTCACACCAGTAGTGATATGTTCACACACACCTGTCACACATCATACACCAGTTGGATTTTGGAAATGTCATTTTGTCATTTTTTTATGAATTTTTGAAATACACAAATCTATATAACTTCCTGGTCATGTGACCCGATGATGTCACACCAGTTGTGATATGTTCACACACACCTGTCACACATCATACACCAGTTGGATTTGGGAAATGTCATTTTGTCATTTTTTTAATGAATTTTTCAATTACACAAATCTAAATAACTTTCTGGTTATGTGACCTGAAAATTTGTCAAAACCACCCCAATATAGCCACACATTTCTCACCAAATGTACCTGCTCTTTTATTATTTTTACATTTGCATTTGTTAGTTTTACAAAAATTATTATTATTCTAATTATTATTATTATCAGTATTAGGAATAATATGTGGCTAATGTTAAATATAAATTACATTACCCTGTTTGAAATGAAAATCTTTTTTTATTCTTTACTGATTTTTAAAAGGCATTCAACACAACTGAAGATGACGACATTTTTAAGAAACTTAATTTTGTTTACATTTGATTACTATTATCAAAAGTACTGACAACTTTATATAATAGCATCAACAGTTCCCTTTACACATCCCTTTATTTAAGAAAACATACAGAAGTTAAACAATCAACAGTTCGAATTCTTTTTCATTGATTTCTGGTCTTTATTTAAATATTAACAAATGTGAACTAATGGTGTTAGGATCTTGTAATGTCACCATTATGTAGTATTACAGTGGAATAAGTAGTTATATATCTTATATACATAAAACCAAATGTTATATTTCAAAAAGGCCAGAGTTTTTACTAAAATGCTATTTTGATGTTAATAACATACCAATTACACTTGTAAACGTACATAAATAGGTTTTATTGTCATGTACAATAATAATTCCTTTGAATGGAAATGCACATTAATGTACAGTTTGGAAATAATAAATAAATCATCATCTTTTGAGGGTTACTGGATTACAGATATTTGATGTGCTACTTTATTTCAGGCTGAATAGGAACATTTTTTGAAGTTATAGATGTGATAATTGCTTATGCTCCATTGTCCAAACAAAATATATTATTGCTTTTAATTCATTGAACTTTCTGTTCAAGAAAAAAGTTAGATTGGAGTACATTATATTACAAATAAATATTCTATTACAAAGTAAAGGAGTTTTCATATAAGATAATTACAGTTTTTTTCAATTGCTAACAAGCGTTTAGCAATACTTAAAATACTTTTTCTAAACTCTTAACACAGCAACACACATTCATCACACAATTAGCCAAATAGTTAATTTTCTGCCCAAAACCATATTTTGTTAAATAAACACAAACTCTACATTTCAAAATGCTAAAAACCTTTTTCAACACATACTAACTCTATCAAAACACAGCAAACCTGATTCAAAATCATGTCGTTCTGTCAAACACTAGCACTAGTTTTCTATCCAACATGAACATATAGTCAATCAAAGCGCAATGACTCTCAAAATACTAACAGTTGATGGCATTATGAAAACTGCATTACTTGTCATGTTTCAGTTCTACCTGCAGAAAATATGAAATCCATTGTTTTTATAATTCAGTTTCCTTGTACTACAGTAATAGTATAATACATGTAAGCCATTTTTTCTACATTTTTGGTTGAGTGTTGAATGTGTGCATTCTTGGCAACAGAAGTGAGTCATTATTTCATGGAATGTACAGTAGAAAAAGAGAAGAAGAAAGTATCAGAATTGCTCAGGGCAGCTGCTGGTCAGATGAGTCCCCTATGCAGAACTTCAGTTGACCCCTTGGTTGAAATCTTTTTTTTGGGGTTGGGTGTGTGGTGTTGATGTTGCCCTCATAGAGGGTGGGATGGTGTCCCCTTGGTAGTTAGTGCCCTACACAGACCACATATTCTGCATATATGGAACAGTGGTAGTGGAATCGTTGCAGTAAAAGATTTACATGAAGCTTTTACTGAAATGAAAACATGAAACTGCTGCCATTGATCAACAACAAATCCAACATACATGGCCTTTGGTTTCTGGAAGCTTTTTTTTCTGTCAAAGAATAAAAAAGTATAAAAGGTAATTGTGACTTTTTATCTCACAATTCTATTTTTATTTATTTATTTTTATTTTGCAATTGTGAGTTTACATCTCACAATTCTGACTTTTTTTCCTCAGAATTGTGATATATAAACTATAGGAATTGAGTTTAAAAAGTCAGAAATGTGAGATAAAAAGACATTTTACAATTACCTTTTTTATTTTCTATTCATGGCAGAAATAAGCTTTCATAGACTCCACATGTAAGTGAAAAAACAGAGATGCACAATCCAGCACACATTCTTCCTCCTCTCCCATACCTCTTCTTCTCCCTTGTTCTGATCCAACTTCTCCTCTCCTCCATTCTTCTCCCTTACTCAAATACTATTTTCTCTCTGCTCCTCTGTGTTGTTCTTCATCTACACTGAACAAATCTGATTCAGAGTCTTACTGTCCATGTCCATGTAATGAAAAGAAGTTCGACTATGCCTCCAACTGAGACTGGCATCTGCTATTTCGCAATATTTCAGTGATCTGCTAATTAAAAATGTTTATTAATTGTTTCAGTATTTGTTTTTTCTATTTTTTTTAATACTTTTGAGCTGCTGTTGTTGCAAAAGTAGAGGTTTTATACTATATTTAATGATTGGAACATTGGGTCTTCCTTTCTGACTTGCTGAGTTTAAGCATTTGCAAATAAGATGAGAAAGATCCATGATTTTGGTATGAGGTAAGCTTATATGAAAAGAAAATGTAAGAATTTAAAAAATGTGTTAATTGACTGCATTTTGTGTGAAAACGACATGAATTGTGTTAATGGTATCACAACAGACGGATGTTCTGCTAAATGTGTTTAGAGTTTTGAAAATGTGACTACAGAATGGACAAATGTATGTTAGCAACTGAAAAAAAACTGTAACATTGAGTAGGCCTCTACTCAAGTGTTATTAGAATATTTTACAATTGATATAGATAACTGTCTACTTATATGTTATTTAATAATTATTATGGCTTTTTTACTCTAGGCCTATAACCAAAGTCAAGTGGATTGAACAATAACTATTTTTAAACAATTTAAAATTGACATTAACATATATTTGGAAACAATTTCTAAAAGTAAAACTTTAAAATCAGTGCAAACCATGCAAATGTTTAAGATAAACTTTTCTTTTAATGTTTTGTTTTTAAAAAAAAATCCATTGCCACTATTGTTTTGATGTTTTCTAACAAAGAGAAGAAAAAGGTCTACAACTAAACAAATGACATTAATAAATAAATATATAAATAAAATGACATTTCTATTCATATTAGATGTGATGATTATAACAACAAAAAGATTTAAAGACAGCCAACAATTAAAAACTGTCAGAACAAAAACAACAACAACAACAACAAAATCTTTACAGGCCTTTATAAACATTTCACTAAAAAGCAGAAATTTAGTGGATAATTTGGTCGTAACAACCCAAAATAATGGGCCATGGCACATCTTTAGCATTTAGGCTAACTGTTTGCCTGTTGTTTGTCCTTCACCTTTTTAGTGCATCCTGCACAACTCACAGAACCATTCCGTTTCATCAGAAGAATTGCACTGTAGGCCTACACATAAAATGTGAAACCACCTACAACACCTGTCACATTGAATCTGCATGAAGAATACAATAAAGAGAGCAAAGTCATTAGATTAACTTCACTGTTATGTCAAGACATGTTATGTTTTTATTGTTTCTGGATTAATTAATCGTAAATGAACGCAAGCTGCTTTTGTAATAGGTGTGCAATGCTGCATCCATGCCGCTAACTGTGACTTAGGCTAATAATAACAACAGATTTGATTACTCCCTTAAACACACTATAGCTGGGCGCCGCCGCCGTCTACTTTGATTATTTCTTGCAGCTGTAGATATTTACCCAGTCAATCATCTGGACATCTGTCTTGTTTGGGAGGTCTCTCAGCCCACAGGTAGAGCAGAATTCCTCGTTTGATTCTAAGATAAAATGTAAAGTTACTTAATGCATAATATTTCCTAAGTTGGTATAATTAATTAAATTACATTAAAATGCAATGATATATTGATTTGAGCAATAACCTGCTGCAAGCAGAATATCCCGTGCCATCTCTCTTCTGAGGTTTTGTATATTTTCTGCTGAAGGATTTATTTGAAATTCCTGTGGAATGACTGGAAACTGTTTCACAGTTTCCTTTATCATCTTAAAAAAATGTACAAAAAATATAGGCTATAAATATTTTGTTGAAAAAATTAAAAATTACTACTAATAAATTACTTTTACAAGGTTGGGTTTCCAGAAGTACTGATTGCTCATAATTGTTAATAATAGGCCAATTTATCGACATAATTTGAAAACCTTTCCAATAAGGATATCAAGTGTTAATAATTCAAAATGACAAATATTTTAATTATTACTCTGTCTTTGTTTTATATGATTGGTTAAGCTTGAAATTCTGACTGACAACCGCGCTGTTTGGTAGATATAAACACAAGGCGGTAATTTTTCGATCTTTGTGAATTTGCTGATGCAGCAGGCCAGCACAGCACACTCTTGCAGGGAGATTCGTCGTAAAGATTAAAGGCGAAATGTAGGCTATGTTTGGTAAGTACACATTTCAAACACATACATACGTTTCTTGATTACCTTATGCATTTTATTGTAATGTTATTTGTATATTATATATATATATATTTATATATATATTTCAGAGTTATTTCCAAGGTACAAAACAGCTTACGGTTATGAGAACTTTTTCTGTGTCTGGGCTGCATTTACACTGCACGTCTTAATTCCTAAAGGCCCAAACGGTATCAAACGAAGTTGTTTTTCGTTCTTCGTTTAGGGGTAAAACGAAGTTCGAAATGCTTGAGCTGCGATATACTGTAAACGAACATCTGACGGCGCCCACAGTGCTGAGATCGACGTTCAGATGAATAGGCCTATGTAAACTGATTGATTTTACTATTCTCATTTGTAAGTCGCTTTGGATAAAAGCGTCTGCTAAATGATTAAATGTAATGTAAATATGTGCCATGCACTTAATTCCGATTGGTTGACTATATCAATCCATTATGGCGGCGCAGCAATTCATCAATTCAGATGAATGGTAAAGTTTAGCGTCTTTAACTTTTTAACACTTGTTCCTTTTTTAAACACTGTCGTGGGTCATATGGGAGGAATAATCAAAATTGGTTCATTTCATCCATGCAGTGTAAATGCGGCCTAAATTAATGTAGATGACGAAGATGGTTTTCGTTACAACGTATGCTTTTAAATGTCTGATGAGGTCAGTTTCTAAAGAAACGTAATTAATTTATTCATTTTAATACAAGTATTGTAATTGGGTCATTCTGTGACAAAAATGAGCTGGGGAAGTTTCTGAAAATGGGTTGATTTATTTAATATTTTTTCTGTAGAAAGACAAACATAAATAGCAAAGAAAGCAAAAAACATTAAATGTGGGTCACTTTGCATACATCTGATACTTTATTTTCTTCACAGTAAAATCTGAGGAACAACTTATGTTGAGTCTTGAAATGTATTGTGTTTTTCTATTAACACAATTGTATAGAACAATTGTGTTAATAGAATATTTATGTCTGAGTGCCATAAATATTCTTTTTTCCAAAGTATGCTTGTAATTCTAAAAGTATTGAAGGATATTAAGAAATTCTTCTCGATTCTCATTCTTAATCAAATTTCCTTTGGATTTTGTCATTTTCAAGGCTCTATATAGTTTAATCCCATAGATATTGGGATCTCAAAGCAGCTGCTATGTTCAAATTTTTGAATTTTCAAATTAGCAATGGCCAATTCACTTTGCACACAGCTGATGCTTATTGCATTTAAAGAGGAATGTCTGACAAATAAATATTGAAACTAGAAATGTATCTTGTTTCCCTCTATGAATAGAACTGAATAAAACAACCATTTTCAGTGGATTTTTGGTACTCTGAGAGTTAAGTTGAGGCACATTAACTTTAACTCAAAGTGTATTGATAATCTATATATTAATCAGTTTCAAGAATGTTAATTTGAACAGTCAAATTTGCAGTATCGGAACTTCATGTAACTACATTGACATCTCTATATATATGAGACTGAACCATATAGGACCTTCAAACAAAAGATTCCACAAAAGTTTCATAAGAACAAGAATCTAAAGTGTCATTAAGATATCTTGAATTAACAAGACACGTCTTAAATTAAAGACATTTAAACTTCAAAAAATGTTTTTGCCTCTCAGAGAGGTGTTATATTCAATTGTTTTGATAGAGGAAAACAACATACATTTGTAGTTTCAGTGTTATTTATTCTTCAGACATTCCTCTTTAAACACAATAACTATCAGCTGTTTAGAATTTTACAAAAGTGCAAAATTTTAAAAGTGCAACTAATATAGAGTAACCTTAGTAAAACTGTTATGTGAAACAACTTGTTTTAATGAATTAAAAATTGTTTAATATAAGTAAGCACAACAGTATATAACAAATTTTAAATAAGTCTGCTTACCTTTTAAGTTATCTGTTCTTAAAAACATGAACATTAATTGAAGGAAAGACCACAATATGTGGTTGCATTACTCAGTTAAAGAGAGCTGTTTTCCTCAACGTATTAGGGTGCGCTACAAATGAGTGGGTAAGCGAAGTTGCTACCTCACTACAGCAGTACACTTTCACATTGTCTGAGAAAAGCAGTGTATTTTCATAGTTGCAAAATTAACAGACAAATTCTTTTTAAATTCGCCACTATGAAAAATGCACTGCTTTTTATGTGTTAAACAAGTGGCAATGGCATCGGGAAACCCAATCACTCTTTTAGTAGGCCTATGTATCGTGCACAATAATACCTGTAAAACAAATACTCCACAACTGGTAGCATCCTCTTGCACTGTGTGGTTTATGTGACCAGTTTTCCACTCAATATTGACCAGGTCCTCTTTTCCCAGGCGATTGTGACGCATTTTGAAGTACTGTCTGTGTTAGACAACAACTTGCTAAGTAACAATTTGATTTAGATATCCTAAAGATTCCTTTTTTTTTTTTTAAGATTGTATGTGTTAATATTTGTATGAAAAAAATTGCTTACTGAAATTTTTTTGATGCGTTTGTCAGGCTCCTGATGTCAGGTGTAGCACATGCAGGATCCACAACAAAAATTTGTTGTGATGGAAGATGAAGGTACTGTGACAACACAACACATTGAACATGCTTTTTGTAAACAGCAAAGGGACCATTACTGAAAATACTGTGCCATCATGTCCATTACCTATAAACATTTATTTTCACATGAAACTGTATAGTTTTCACACTTTGTTTTTGCTATGTAGTTTTTTGTTAGTTGTCAGTAAAAAGATAGTTCACCCAAAAAAAACAAAAACAAAACAATTGTCATTTACACATGTGTTTCTAAACCTGTATGACTTCTGCTAAACACAAAAGAGAAATACTGAGTCACTTTTTTTAAACATTCCTCAATATAATATAATATAATATAATATAATATAATATAATACATTTTTTTATGCTACTAAGAAAGTCACACAGGCTTGAAATGAGATAAATGCCATTTACAATAACAGAATTGTCAATTTTAGGTGGACTAGCCCTTTATTGCATGCAAGTGGTTACAACAGAAGTCTTTTCAAATCTTTTTTGGAGTCTCAATGGTTAAAGAAAAATGTTATATTCAACGTAGTATATGAAAAATGAAGCAGTCACATTTGAGCTGAAAAACTGTCTATCTTTACTAGTCATTTTTTTTAAAGCTCTGTTTGAATCAGGAATTAATGCATGCAAATCAGTGTATTTAAAAGTAAGTTGCATCACTTACCACAAACTTCCAGTGGATGTCCCTTATATTAAGAAATGTGATAACCCCATCAAATGCTTCAAAATTAACCTGTACAACATAACAAATATGCATGTTTATATCAATATTCAAATAATTAGATTTAATATTTAAGTATATCTTCACACTCACATCCTTTAAGCCTTGTCGAGCCACTTGTTCTCTTTTGCCATAGAAAATTACAAAGGTGGTGTGATGGTTTAACTGATAAATTTTCCCAGACTTGTCATGTTCGTTAAGGACAGAGCGGATGTAACTTTCCATAACCTAAACAATTTGACAACACAACAGTATTGATACTTGCTCTTAAAATCCCTTAGCTGAATTAAATAATATCTTATTTAATAGCTATATTTATTATTTATTATATTCAGTAAAAAACAGCATCTACACTACAAAAACTGACATGTAGAAGTTAAAGGGAGTTCAAAAATGTTTTGCAAATTGTTGCATATTGCTACCAATTTTTTTAGACAAATTTCTACATGTAATTTGTGTATTGTTGATTATTAGATAAGGTAAATGTAATGTAATGCAAATATTATAATAAAGAGCACTTACTTCTCCACATAGTCTATCATGGGGTCGCAAAGACAGAAATTCTTTATGTCTCAACGTCATGTCAAATCTGTAATGGACAGCCTTAACACGTGCTACAATCTGTTCAGTGGCTTGACATTCCCATAGTTTAGTTACCTAAATAAAAAAAATGTTAGTAGATTCTTAGATATTATTAAATGATTTATCTACATTTTGTAAGGTCCCTTTTACCTCTTCAGCAACACCAATGCCTGTATTAACAATGTCTGTCTTGTCCTTTGTGTCACCACACTCACTTGGTGTCTTTTTTGATTTGTGTTTTAGTTTGTGACCATCACATAATTTTGGTGTTGGGACCTGTGCAAAAAAGGTTTTCAGAGGCAAAGTAAGTACGAAAGAAAGATAATTTTGGAAAATGTATATTTATAGTTATTAATTGTAATATTTTAAATGTACCTTTTTAGGAACATATTCTTGTGAAATGTCCTTTGCATTTATCATGCCACTGCTTTCAGTTGTTGGGGTCTGTTTTGGTTTGGGAATGTCATGTTTTTTCTTTGTAGACACCTGCACAAAATATTGTTAGTAGGTGCACAGTCAGTTAAAAACTTTTTTTTTCCTTCTGCTATTTACCTCTTCAGCAACACCAGGAACATCAGGGACACTAAAGGTGGTTTGTGCTGCTCTTTGCACCCCAGGTGTGGGCATTTGAGGTGGAGCTCTGTAAAAGTGTGATTTACCAGCACTTTTATGTTTTTTTGTTGGCCGTTTTCCCCACCTCTCTTCTGCAAAAGCCACATGACCTGATGGCTTATGAGGTCTATTGAGAAGGTCTTCAGGAAGATTGTTATTCATTATGTGTTCCCTGTAACGTCCCTGCAAAGATGTGTGCATTGTCTGAATGAAGTGTGCTGGCCGGACACATGTTTTTTTTTGAAGAATGCATGTTTTCACAATGCCAAACCATTTTTCAACATGACAGTTTGTGTCTCTGGTTTTGGAGTTTTCTGCGGAAGGAAGTAGTGACTCCATGTCACATGCGTATCTTTTTAGATCTCCGAGTAGAACCCCGCTCCAAAGTGGATAGATCCCCAGGTAATTGTCCAGAAGGAACTTGATTACATCTGGACAATAATAAGGATTTTCAACACTCTGATGTTCTTCATTTTCCAAGACAACCATGACATCATCGTAGATCTTCTTGAAAAGTTTGGAAAATGGAGAACCACCAACAATTGTTTTTGATGAATTTTCATCCATCTCCCACTTTTCTGAGTCATCTTCTGTTTGGTCTTGAAGAATAGCATCTTCTTTTGTAATGAGGCCCTCCAAGAATTCAAGACTCTCTGTGACATTTTTACTGACATGTCTTGCGAGGAAAACAATACAGAAGGGTCTGAAAATGGCAAGGGCATCATCCACATTAACAGTGTTTTGCATCCTGGCAAATACATATGTTGCCATCTTTTGCAGCCCTTTGTCGTCTGTCTTCCTTTGAAAAGCTGAAGACACAGCTTTGATGATATGAGCTGCACACAGGTGCAAAACTGTTGCTGATTTTATATCTGCCCAGGTCTTTTGTTTTTGGCAGATGGCATACACCCTATTAAGGTAAGCCGGCATACTTTCTTTATTAAATGCCAAAATTACTCCCTGCATAAGTGCCCAGCTGTAATCGGTCTCCACCTGGTGAATTTGTTGACGGGTGTATTTTGACAGTTTGAGGAGAAACTGCATCAGCCAGAAAGTTATAGGAGGAATGGAATGCTCGCTTGATATCATCTCGCATACTGGAAGTGGAGGTGCATCTCTTCCTTTACCTGGCAAGGTAAGAGCGTAGTATAGGATGGGTTTTGTTTGATGTGGAATTTTGGAAATCACACTCCCAGTGGCATCTAGATAAAGAGTGACAGGGGATCTGTCTCTCAGATTATTCACCAGTATGCCTATTCCTGTTTCTGTGTACATGTGAGCCCCAAAAGGATCCACCTGGAAATGTTGTACATACCCAGGAGTCAAATAAGAGGCAGTGTCACATTGTCGGATTATGGATTGTGTGAGCTGAGTCTCCAGAAGAATGTTGTCATGTTGCTGCATGGCTTTATTGATTTCATGGGAAATGACTTTCAAAATGTTTCTGTTTAGGCTGTGAGTGATGTTACCAGCAAGAAGTTCCTGAATGGGTGTGTTTTGCAGCCTTTTATAATATTCTGTACTTACACCTTGAAGGACAGTTTTTGCTATATTTCCCCTTCTGACATTACTGGCATGTCTGAACTGTTGTTCTTTTTTTAGGTGTAAGATGTTTCCAGTCCGGCACACAGTTAAAGGAATAACTGTTTGATGTTTGGCTGGTTTGGTCTTCATGGTGAAGGAATACCTTGCACGGCATGTTGAAAATTTACATTTTGCACATATTTTTAAGTACCCACACATACGCTTCCGGCTCCCTATTGCTCGGACATGCTGGTATGTAAAGCGGAGGGGACAACAAGGATTTTTTTTCTTGAACTGATTGTACAAGTAGTGGGTCCATGGTTGTCTTAGTTTATTGGAGCATTTCAAAGGGCAAATTTTGTTCCATACCTTTGAATGAAGAAAAACTTTAAATTTAGTTGGTGTTTGTGGCACATGTCTATAAGTTTGGTCCCCTGTTTTTGATTCTGTCTTTTTTTCTGGATTCTTTTTTAGTTCATGGATTGAGTTACTGTGGTTGTCAATTGTTGGAGGAACCTCCATCACCTCAAAGTTGTCACACTCAGTGTCTGTCTGTCCCCAGTCATTGATCTCCTCAGACTCCTCTCTATCCATTTCTGTTTCATCTTTTTCCAAAATCTCTGTCCGCATACTTTTGGTTTCATTTTCCTGTTTCTTTAAACACATTGGTTGTAACGTAGTTCTTATATTTCTCCTGTCATACGTCCATATAATAAAAAGCCATTGCCTGTTTTTTTGTGTATCTTTTCCGAATATTTGGTTGGATAGTGTGTTCCAGATAGGTGATTTCTGAGTAGTGTCTTTGTTTACAATATTTTCAGCTATGAAAATTTTTTTTATCACCTCTGTTCCTCCAGCAGCTTCCCACAAGTCTTTTCTCAATGCACCCTTACCTCTTTTAGATCTTGCCATTGTTCATCACTGATATCATTGATATTTTTATAGTCAACTTTGTTTGTAATGGTCCGACTGGACTTCTATGTA